>NW_020191415.1:0-131504 GCF_002263795.3 Bos taurus
CCATTGCATATCATGGCTCTGTTCATGTTGCTATCATGTACTGATCACGTGGCTGATCATACAGTGATCACGTGACTGCCATGCACTGATTACGTGGCTGATCATGCACTGTTAACCTGGCTATATACACTGATCTGTGACAGATCATCATTCTTCACGTGCCTGATCATGCACGTTGATCAGCCGTGGCTGATCCTGCACTGGATCACGTGGATGATAATGCACTGATCACTTGCACTCGATTCATCGACACTGATCACGTGTCTGATCATGCACTACTCACGTGACCTGATCATGGACTGATCACGTGACTGATCATGCACTGATCATGAGCCTGATCATGCACTGATCACGGGCCTGTTCATGCACTGATCACGTGGATGATCATGAGCCTGATCATGCACTGATCACGGGCCTGTTCATGCACTGTTCACGTGGCTGATCCTGCACTGATCACGAGGCTGATCATACACTGATCACGTGACTGTGCATGCAATGATCAACTTTGGCTGATCAATGTACTTATCACGTGGCTGATCATGCACTGAATGACCTGGCTATCATCCACTGAATCACGTGAGTGATCATGCACTCTTCACGTGCATGATCATGCACTGATCACGTGTCTTAGCATGCACTAACCATGTTGCTGATCATGCAATGGTCAGGTGGCTATCATGCACTGTTTACCTGGCTGATCATGCACTGATCACATGGCTGTAATACACTGACCACTTGACTGTGCATGCACTGATCATGTGGATGTTTATACACTGATCACGTGACTGATCATGCACTGATCATGTGTCTGATCATGCACTGATAAAGTGCTTTGATCATGCACTGATCACGTGGCTGAGCATACAGTGATTACATGACTGATCATGCACTAATCACATTGTGGATCCTGCACTGATCACGTGACTGATCATGCACTAGTCACGTGGCTATCATGCACTGACCACGTGGCTGATGATACACTGATCACGTGCCTGATCATGCATTGGTCACGTGGCTGATCATGCACTGATCACGTTGGGTATCATGCACTGATCACATGACGGCGCATGAACTGATCACGTGGATATTATACACTGATCAAGAGACAAATCATGCCCTAATCACGTGACTGATCATGCACTGATCACGTGGCTATCATGCACTGATCACGTGACTGATCATGCACTAGACACGTCGCTATCATGCACTGATCACGTGGCTGTTCATACAGTGATCACGTGACTGATCATGCACTGATCACGTGCCTGATCATGCACTGATCACGAAGCTGATCAGACTCCAATCACGTGAGTGTGCATGCACTGATCACGTGGCTGATCATGCACTAATCACGTTGTGGATGATGCACTGATCACGTGGGCTGATCATACACTGATCACATGACTGATCATGAACTAATCACGTTGTGAATTATGCACTGATCACGTGGCTGTTCTTGCATTTATCACGTGGCTGATCATACACTGATTACATGACTGATCATGCACTAATCACGTTGTGGATCATGCACTGATCACATGAATGTGCATGCATTGATCATGTGGCTGATCATGCCCTGATCACGTGGCTGATCATGCACTGATCACGAAGCTGATCATACTCTGATCACGTGAGTGTGCATGCACTGATCACGTGGCTGATCATGCACTGATCACGTGGCTGATCATGCACTGATCACGTGACTGATCATGCATAGATCTCGTGACTATCATGCACTGATCACTTGATTGTGCATGCAATAATCACGTGGATGATCATGCATTTATCACGTGGCTGATCATGCACTAATCACATGGCGGAACATGAACTGATCACGTGACTTAGCATGCAGTGATCTCGTGTCTGAATGGTGCTGATTATGTGACTAATCAAGAACTGATCACGTGGCTATAATGCACTGATCACGTGACTGCGCATGCACTGAACATGTGGATCATAATAAACTGATGACGTTACTGATCAGGCACTGATCACTTGACTGATCATTCACTGATCACGTGGCTATCATGCACTGATCACGGGACTGCACATGCAGTGCTCACGAAATTGTAGACAATGATCACGTGGCTATCATGCACTGATCACGTGTCTATCATGCACTGAACACGTGGCTGATCATACACTGATCACGTGACTGCCCATGCATGAATCACGTGACTGCACATTCACTGATCACGTAATTGAAGGCAATGATAACGTGGCTGTCATGCACTGATCACGTGGCTGATCATGCACTGCTCATGTGACTGAGCATGCACTGATCTCATAGCTATCATGCATTGATCACTTGTCGTTCATGCACTGAACACATGGCTGATCATACAATGATCACGTGACTGCACATGCAACGATCACGTGGCTGATCATACAGTGATCACGTGGCTGATCATGCACTGATTACGTGGCTGATCAAGCACTGATAGCACTGATCACGTAGCTATCATGCACTGATCACATGGCTATCATGCACTGATCCCACTGCTGATCATGCACTGGTCACAGGCCTGATCATGCACTTATCACGTGACTGATCATGCACTGATCTCGTGACTGATCATGCACTGATCACGTGGCTGATCATGCACCGATCACGAAGCTGATCATACACTGATCACTTGACTCTGCATGCACTGATCACATGGCTGATCATGCACTGATCACGTTCCTGATCATGCACTGATCACGAAGCTGATCATACACTAATCACGTGACTGTGCATGCACTGATCACAAGGCTGATCATGCACTGATCACGTGGCTGATCATGCGCTGATCACGTGGCTAATCATGCACTAATCACGTGACTGTGCATGCACTGATCACAAGGCTGATCATGCACTGATCACGTTGCTGATCATACACTGATCACGTGACTGTGCATGCACTGATCACGTGACAGATCATGCACTTATCACGTGGCTATCATGCACTCATCACGTGTCTAACATGCACTGATCACGGGACTGCGCATGAACTGTACACGTACCTGTTCATGCACTGTTTACGTGGCTATCATGCACTGATCACGTGGCTGATCATGCATTGATCACGTGACTGATTATGCACTGATTGCGTAGCTGTCATGCACTGACCACATGACTGCGCATGCCATGATCACGTGACTGATCATGCACTGATCACGTTGCGTATCGTGCACTGATCACATGACGGCGCATGAACTGATCACGTGGATATTATACACTGATCACGTGACTGATCATGCACTAGTCACGTGGCTATCATGCGCTGATCACGTGGCTGATCATGCACTGATAACCTGGCTATAATACACTGATCACGTGACTGATCATGCACTGATCCTGAGCCTGATCATGCACTGATAACGTGTCTGATCATGCACTACTCACGTGCCTGCTCATGCACTGATCACGTGGATGATCATTCACTGATCACGTGGCTGATCATACTCTGATCACGTGGATGATCATACACTGATCACGTGACTGCATATGCACTGATCTCCTGACTGATCAGGCACTGATCACGTGGCTATCATGCACTGATTACGTGGCTTATCATACATTAATCACGTAACTAAATATGCACTGATCACGAAGCCTATCATACACTGATAATGTGACTGTGCATGCACTAATCACGTGGATGATCATGCACTGATCACGTGGCTGAGCATACAGTGATCACGTGACTGTGCATGAACTGATCACTTGGCTGATCATGCACTGATCACGTGACTGCGCATGCACTGAAAATATGGATGACCATACACTGATCACGTCACTGATCACGCACTGATCACGGGACTGATCATGTACTGATCACGTGGCTGATCATGCACTGATCACGAACCTGATCATACTCTGATCACGTGAGTGTGCATGCACAGATCACGTGGCTGATCATGCACTGATCACGTGGCTGATCATGCACTGATCACGTGGGTGATCATGAACTGATCACGTGGCTTATCATACACTGCTCACGTGGCTGATCATGAACTAATCACGTTGTGGATGATGCACTGATCACATGGCTGATCATACACTGATCACTTGGGTGATCATGAACTGATCACGTGGCTGATCATACACTGATCACATGAATGATCATGCACTAATCACGTTGTGGATCATGCACTGATCACGTGGCTGAGCATGCACTGATCACGTGGCTGATCTTGCACTTATCACGTGGCTGATCATACAGTGATTACATGAATGATCATGCACTAATCACGTTGTGGATCATGCACTGATCACATGACTGTGCATGCATTGATCATTTGGCTGATCATGCAATGATCACGTGGATGATAATGAACTGATCACGAAGCTGATCATACACTGATCACATGACTGTGCATGCACTGATCATGTGGCTGATGATACACTGATCACGTGGCTGATCAGGCACTGAACACGTGGCTGATCGTACTCTGAACACGAAGCTGAGAATACACTGATCACGAGACTGCATGCACTGATCACTTGACTGCGCATGCACTGATCACGTGGATGATAATACACTGATCACTTGACTGCTTATGCCCAAAAAAAATGGCTGATCATGCACTGATCACATGACTGATCATGCACTGATCACTTGACTGGTCATATACTGATTAATCATGTGCTGGTCACGTGGCTATCATGCACTGATCACTTGGCTGATCATACACTGATCACGTGACTGATCATGCATAGATCACGTGACTATCATGCACTGATCACTTGATTGTGCATGCAATAATCACGTGGATGATCACGCATTTATCACGTGGCTGATCATGCACTAATCACATGGCGGAACATGAACTGATCACGTGACTTAGCATGCAGTGATCTCGTGTCTGAATGCTGCTGATTATGTGACTAATCAAGAACTGATCACGTGGCTATAATGCACTGATCACGTGACTGCGCATGCACTGAACATGTGGATCATAATACACTGATGACGTTACTGATCAGGCACTGATCACTTGACTGATCATTCACTGATCACGTGGCTATCATGCACTGATCACGGGACTGCACATGCAGTGCTCACGAAATTGTAGACAATGATCACGTGGCTATCATGCACTGATCACGTGTCTATCATGCACTGAACACGTGGCTGATCATACACTGATCACGTGACTGCCCATGCATGAATCACGTGACTGCACATTCACTGATCACGTAATTGAAGGCAATGATAACGTGGCTGTCATGCACTGATCACGTGGCTGATCATGCACTGCTCATGTGACTGAGCATGCACTGATCTCGTAGCTATCATGCATTGATCATTTGTCATTCATGCACTGAACACTTGACTGATCATACAATGATCACGTGACTGCACATGCAATGATCACGTGGCTGATCATACAGTGATCACGTGGCTGATCATGCACTGATTACGTGGCTGATCAAGCACTGATAGCACTGATCACGTAGCTATCATGCACTGATCCCATGGCTATCATGCACTGATCCCATGGCTGATCATGCACTGGTCACAGGCCTGATCATGCACTTATCACGTGACTGATCATGCACTGATCTCGTGACTGATCATGCACTGATCACGTGGCTGATCATGCACCGATCACGAAGCTGATCATACACTGATCACTTGACTCTGCATGCACTGATCACATGGCTGATCATGCACTGATCACGTTCCTGATCATGCACTGATCACGAAGCTGATCATACACTAATCACGTGACTGTGCATGCACTGATCACAAGGCTGATCATGCACTGATCACGTTCCTGATCATGCACTGATCACGTTGCTGATCATACACTGATCACGTGACTGTGCATGCACTGATCACGTGACAGATCATGAACTGATCACGTGGCTATCATGCACTGATCACGTGTCTAACATGCACTGATCACGGGACTGCGCATGAACTGACCACGTACCTGTTCATGCACTGTTTACGTGGCTATCATGCACTGATCACGTGGCTGATCATGCATTGATCACGTGACTGATTATGCACTGATTGCGTAGCTGTCATGCACTGACCACATGACTGCGCATGCCATGATCACGTGACTGATCATGCACTGATCACGTTGCGTATCGTGCACTGATCACATGACGGCGCATGAACTGATCACGTGGATATTATACACTGATCACGTGACTGATCATGCACTAGTCACGTGGCTATCATGCGCTGATCACGTGGCTGATCATGCACTGATAACCTGGCTATAATACACTGATCACGTGACTGATCATGCACTGATCCTGAGCCTGATCATGCACTGATAACGTGTCTGATCATGCACTACTCACGTGCCTGCTCATGCACTGATCACGTGGCTGATCATGCACTGATCACGTGGCTGATCATGCACTCTTAACCTGGCTATAATACACTGATCTCGTGACTGATCATGCATTCTTCACTTGCCTGATCATGCACTGATCACGTGGCTGATCTTGCACTGATCACTTGGCTGATCCTGTACTGATCACGTGGCAATCTTGCTCTGATCACGTGGTTGATCAGGCACTGATTACTTAGCTATCATGCACTGATCACATGACTGCACAAGAACTGATCACTTAGATATCATACACAGGACACGTGGCTGATCATACACTGATCATGTGGCTGATCATGCACTGATCACGTGGCTGATCATACTCTGATCAAGTGGATGATCATACACTGATCACGTGACTGCATATGCACTGATCTCCTGACTGATCAGGCACTGATCACGTGGCTATCATGCACTGATTACGTGGCTTATCATACATTAATCACGTAACTAAATATGCACTGATCACGAAGCCTATCATACACTGATAATGTGACTGTGCATGCACTAATCACGTGGATGATCATGCACTGATCACGTGGCTGAGCATACAGTGATCACGTGACTGTGCATGAACTCATCACTTGGCTGATCATGCACTGATCACGTGACTGCACATGCACTGATCACGTGGCTGATCATACTGTGATCAAGTGGCTGATAATGCACTGATTACGTGGCTGATCATGCACAGATCACGTAGCTATCATGTGCCGATCACATGGCGATCATGCCCTGATCCCGTGGCTGATCATGCACTGATCGCGTGACTGATCATGCACTAGTCACTTGGCTATCATGCACTGATCAGGTGGCTGATATGCACTGATCACGTGGCAGATATGCACTGATCACGTGGCTGATAATGCACTGATCACGAAGCTGATCAGGCAATGATCACGTGGCTGATCATACACTGATCACGTGGCTGATCATGCAATGATCACGTGGCTGATCATGCACTGATCACGTGGGGGATCATTAACTAATCACGTGGCTGTTCATACACTGATCACGTGGCTGATCATGCACTAATCACGTTGTGGATGATGCACTGATCACGTGGCTGAGCATACACAGATCACGTGGCTGATCTTGCACTTAACACGTGGCTGATCATACAGAGATTACATGACTGATCATGCACTAATCACGTTGTGGATCATGCACTGATCACGTGACTGATCATGCACTAGGCACGTGGCTATCATGCACTGATCACATGGCTGAAAATACACTGATCACGTGCCTGATCATGCACTGATTGCGTAAATTAGCATGCAGTTATCTGGTGTCTGAATAGTGCTTATCATGTGACTAATCAAGAACTGATCACGTGGCTGTAATGCACTGATCACGTGACTGTGCACACACTGAAAATATGGATGATCATACACTGATCACTTCACTGATCACGCACTGATCACGTGACTGATCATGTACTGATCTCGTGGCTGATCATGCACTGATCACGAAGCTGATCATACTATGATCACGTGAGTGTGCATGCACTGATCACGTGGGTGATTATGAACTGATCACGTGGCTTATCATACACTGCTCACGTGGCTGATCATGCACTAATTACGTTGTGGATGATGCACTTATCACGTGGCTGATCATACACTGATCTCGTGGGTGATCATGAACTGATCACGTGGCTGATCATACACTGATCACATGAATGATCATGCACTAATCACGTTGTGGATCATGCACTGATCACGTGGCTGATCATGCACTGATCACGTGGCTGATCTTGCACTTATCACGTGGCTGATCATACAGTGATTACATGAATTATCATGCACTAATCACGTTGTAGATTGTGCACTGATCACATGACTGTGCATGTATTGATCACGTGGCTCATCATGCAATGAACACGTGGCTGATCATACACTGATCACATTAATGATCATGCACTGTTCACGTGCCTGATCATTCACTGATCACGTGGCTGATCATGCACTGATCACGAAGCTGATCATACCCTGATCACATAACTGTGCATGCACTGATCACATGGCTGATCATGCACTGATCATGTGGCTGATCATACACTGATCACGTGGCTGAACATACTCTGATCACGTGGCTGATCAGGCACTGATCACGTGGCTGATCATACTCTGAACATGAAGCTGAAAATACACTGATCACGTGACTGCATGCACTGATCACATGGCTATTATGCATTGATCACGTGTTTATCATGCACTGATCACGTGACTGCGCATTAACTGAACACATACCTGTTCATGCACTGTTTACATGGCAATCATGCACTGATAACGTGGCTCATCATGCATTAATCACGTGACTGATCATGCACTGATCTCGTTGCGTATCATGCACTGATCACATGACGGTGCATGAACTGATGACCTGAATATTATACACTGATCAAGTGACAGATCATGTACTAATCACGTGACTGATCATGCACTGATCACGTGGCTATCATGCACTGATCACGTGGCTGATCATGAGCCTGATCATGCACTGATCACGGGCCTGTTCATGCACTGATCACGTGGCTGATCCTGCACTGATCACGAGGCTGATCATACACTGATCACGTGACTGTGCATGCAATGATCACTTGGCTGATCATGTACTTATCACGTGGCTGATCATGCACTGATGACCTGGCTATCATCCACTGATCACGTGAGTGATCATGCACTCTTCACGTGCATGATCATGCACTGATCACGTGTCCTAGCATGCACTAACCATGTTGCTGATCATGCAATGGTCAGGTGGCTATCATGCACTGTTTACCTGGCTGATCATGCACTGATCACATGGCTGTAATACACTGACCACTTGACTGTGCATGCACTGATCATGTGGATGATTATACACTGATCACGTGATTGATCATGCACTGATCATGTGTCTGATCATGCACTGATAAAGTGCTTGATCATGCACTGATCACGTGGCTTAGCATACAGTGATTACATGACTGATCATGCACTAATCACGTTGTGGATCCTGCACTGATCACGTGACTGATCATGCACTAGTCACGTGGCTATCATGCACTGACCACGTGGCTGATGATACACTGATCACGTGCCTGATCATGCACTGATCACGTGCCTGATCATGCACTGATTGCGTAACTTAGCATGCAGTGATCTCGTGTCTGAATTGTACTGATCATGTGACTAATCAAGAACTGATCACGTGGCTATAATGCACTGATCACGTGACTGCACGGGCACTGAAAATATGGATGACCATACACTCTTCACGTCACTGATCACGCACTGATCACGTGACTGATCATGCACTGATCACGAAGCTGATCATACTCTGATCACGTGAGTGTGCATGCACTGATCACGTGGCTGATCATGCACTGATCACGTGGCTGATCATGCACTGATCACGTGGGTGATCATGAACTGATCACGTGGCTTATCATACACTGCTCACGTGGCTGATCATGCACTAATTACGTTTTGGATGATACACTGATCACGTGGCTGATCATGCACTGATCACGTGGCTGATCAGGCACTGATCACGTGGCTGATCATACTCTGAACACGAAGCTGAAAATACACTGATCACGTGACTGCATTCACTGATCACATGGCTATCATGCACTGATCACGTGTCTATCATGCACTGATCACGTGACTGCACATTAACTGAACACATACCTGTTCATGCACTGTTTACGTGGCTATCATGCACTGATCACGTCGCTGATCGTGCATTAATCACGTGACTGATCATGCACTGATCACGTTGCGTATCATGCACTGATCACATGACGGCACATGAAATGATCACGTGGATATTATACACTGATCAAGAGACAAATCATGCCCTAATCACGTGACTGATCATGCACTGATCACGTGGCTATCATGCACTGATCACGTGACTGATCATGCACTAGACACGTCGCTATCATGCACTGATCACGTGGCTGTTCATACAGTGATCACGTGACTGATCATGCACTGATCACGTGCCTGATCATGCACTGATCACGAAGCTGATCAGACTCCGATCACGTGAGTGTGCATGCACTGATCACGTGGCTGATCATGCACTAATCACGTTGTGGATGATGCACTGATCACGTGGCTGATCATACACTGATCACATGACTGATCATGAACTAATCACGTTGTGAATCATGCACTGATCACGTGGCTGTTCTTGCATTTATCACGTGGCTGATCATACAGTGATTACATGACTGATCATGCACTAATCACGTTGTGGATCATGCACTGATCACATGAATGTGCATGCATTGATCATGTGGCTGATCATGCACTGATCACGTGGCTGATCATGCACTGATCACGAAGCTGATCATACACTGATCACAGGACTGTGCATGCACTGATCACGTGGCTGATCATGCACTGATCACGAATCTTATCATCCACTGATCACTTGACTGTGCATGCACTCATCACGTGGCTGAGCATGCACTGATCACGTGGCTGACCATACACTAATCACGTTGCAGATCATGCACTCATCACGTGGCTGATCATACAATGATCACGTGGCTGATCATGCACTGATCACATGTATGATCGTACACTGATCATGTGGCTGATCATGCACAAATCCCATTGCATATCATGCTCTGTTCATGTTGCTATCATGTACTGATCACGTGGCTGATCATACAGTGATCACGTGACTGACCATGCACTGATTACGTGGCTGATCATGCACTGTTAACCTGGCTATAATACACTGATCTGGTGACAGATCATGCATTCTTCACGTGCCTGATCATGCACTGATCACGTGGCTGATCCTGCACTGATCACGTGGATGATAATGCACTGATCACTTGACTGATCATGCACTGATCACGTGTCTGATCATGCACTACTCACGTGACTAATCATGGACTGATCACGTGTCTGATCATGCACTGATCATGAGCCTGATCATGCACTGATCACGGGCCTGTTCATGCACTGATCACGTGGATGATCATGAGCCTGATCGTGCACTGATCACGGGCCTGTTCATGCACTGATCACGTGGCTGATCCTGCACTGATCACGAGGCTGATCATACACTGATCACGTGACTGTGCATGCAATGATCACTTGGCTGATCATGTACTTATCACGTGGCTGATCATGCACTGATGACCTGGCTATCATCCACTGATCACGTGAGTGATCATGCACTCTTCACGTGCATGATCATGCACTGATCACGTGTCTTAGCATGCACTAACCATGTTGCTGATCATGCAATGGTCAGGTGGCTATCATGCACTGTTTACCTGGCTGATCATGCACTGATCACATGGCTGTAATACACTGACCACTTGACTGTGCATGCACTGATCATGTGGATGTTTATACACTGATCACGTGAC
Organism: Bos taurus; assembly: GCF_002263795.3. NCBI lineage: Eukaryota > Metazoa > Chordata > Mammalia > Artiodactyla > Bovidae > Bos > Bos taurus. Next base: position 11,726 of record NW_020191415.1, read on the forward strand.
TGATCATGCACTGATCATGTGTCTGATCATGCACTGATAAAGTGCTTGATCATGCACTGATCACGTGGCTGAGCATACAGTGAGTACATGACTGATCATGCACTAATCACATTGTGGATCCTGCACTGATCACGTGACTGATCATGCACTAGTCACGTGGCTATCATGCACTGACCACGTGGCTGATGATACACTGATCACGTGCCTGATCATGCATTGGTCACGTGGCTGATCATGCACTGATCACGTTGCGTATCATGCACTGATCACATGACGGCGCATGAACTGATCACGTGGATATTATACACTGATCAAGAGACAAATCATGCCCTAATCACGTGACTGATCATGCACTGATCACGTGGCTATCATGCACTGATCACGTGACTGATCATGCACTAGACACGTCGCTATCATGCACTGATCACGTGGCTGTTCATACAGTGATCACGTGACTGATCATGCACTGATCACGTGTCTGATCATGCACTGATCACGAAGCTGATCAGACTCCAATCACGTGAGTGTGCATGCACTGATCACGTGGCTGATCATGCACTAATCACGTTGTGGATGATGCACTGATCACGTGGCTGATCATACACTGATCACATGACTGATCATGAACTAATCACGTTGTGAATTATGCACTGATCACGTGGCTGTTCTTGCATTTATCACGTGGCTGATCATACACTGATTACATGACTGATCATGCACTAATCACGTTGTGGATCATGCACTGATCACATGAATGTGCATGCATTGATCATGTGGCTGATCATGCCCTGATCACGTGGCTGATCATGCACTGATCACGAAGCTGATCATACTCTGATCACGTGAGTGTGCATGCACTGATCACGTGGCTGATCATGCACTGATCACTTGGCTGATCATGCACTGATCACGTGACTGATCATGCATAGATCTCGTGACTATCATGCACTGATCACTTGATTGTGCATACAATAATCACGTGGATGATCATGCATTTATCACGTGGCTGATCATGCACTAATCACATGGCGGAACATGAACTGATCACGTGACTTAGCATGCAGTGATCTCGTGTCTGAATGGTGCTGATTATGTGACTAATCAAGAACTGATCACGTGGCTATAATGCACTGATCACGTGACTGCGCATGCACTGAACATGTGGATCATAATAAACTGATGACGTTACTGATCAGGCACTGATCACTTGACTGATCATTCACTGATCACGTGGCTACCATGCACTGATCACGGGACTGCACATGCAGTGCTCACGAAATTGTAGACAATGATCACGTGGCTATCATGCACTGATCACGTGTCTATCATGCACTGAACACGTGGCTGATCATACACTGATCACGTGACTGCCCATGCATGAATCACGTGACTGCACAATCACTGATCACGTAATTGAAGGCAATGATAACGTGGCTGTCATGCACTGATCACGTTGCTGATCATACACTGATCACGTGACTGTGCATGCACTGATCACGTGACAGATCATGCACTGATCACGTGGCTATCATGCACTGATCACGTGTCTAACATGCACTGATCACGGGACTGCGCATGAACTGAACACGTACCTGTTCATGCACTGTTTACGTGGTTATCATGCACTGATCACGTGGCTGATCATGCATTGATCACGTGACTGATTATGCACTGTTTGCGTAGCTGTCATGCACTGATCACATGACTGTGCATGCCATGATCACATGACTGATCATGCACTGATCACGTTGCATATCGTGCACTGATCACATGACGGCACATGAACTGATCACGTGGATATTATACACTGATCACGTGACTGATCATGCACTAGTCACGTGGCTATCATGCACTGATCACGTGGCTGATCATGCACTGATAACCTGGCTATAATACACTGATCACGTGACTGATCATGCACTGATCATGAGCCTGATCATGCACTGATAACGTGTCTGATCATGCACTACTCACGTGCCTGCTCATGCACTGATCACGTGGCTGATCATGCACTGATCACGTGGCTGATCATGCACTGTTAACCTGGCTATAATACACTGATCTCGTGACTGATCATGCATTCTTCACGTGCCTGATCATGCAGTGATCACGTGGCTGATCTTGCACTGATCACTTGGCTGATCATGTACTGATCACGTGGCAATCTTGCTCTGATCACGTGGTTGATCAGGCACTGATTACTTAGCTATCATGCACTGATCACATGACTGCACAAGAACTGATCACTTAGATATCATACACAGGACACGTGGCTGATCATACACTGATCATGTGGCTGATCATGCACTGATCACGTGGCTGATCATACTCTGATCACGTGGATGATCATACACTGATCACGTGACTGCATATGCACTGATCTCCTGACTGATCAGGCACTGATCACGTGGCTAACATGCACTGATTATGTGGCTTATCATACATTAATCACGTAACTAAATATGCACTGATCACGAAGCCTATCATACACTGATAATGTGACTGTGCATGCACTAATCACGTGGATGATCATGCACTGATCACGTGGCTGAGCATACAGTGATCACGTGACTGTGCATGAACTCATCACTTGGCTGATCATGCACTGATCACGTGACTGCACATGCACTGATCACGTGGCTGATCATACTGTGATCAAGTGGCTGATAATGCACTGATTACGTGGCTGATCATGCACAGATCACGTAGCTATCATGTGCCGATCACATGGCGATCATGCCCTGATCCCGTGGCTGATCATGCACTGATCGTGTGACTGATCATGCACTAGTCACTTGGCTATCATGCACTGATCAGGTGGCTGATATGCACTGATCACGTGGCTGATCATGCACTGATCACGAAGCTGATCATGCAATGATCACGTGGCTGATCATACACTGATCACGTGGCTGATCATGCAATGATCACGTGGCTGATCATGCACTGATCACGTGGGGGATCATTAACTAATCACGTGGCTGCTCATACACTGATCACGTGGCTGATCATGCACTAATAACGTTGTGGATGATGCACTGATCACGTGGCTGAGCATACACTGATCACGTGGCTGATCTTGCACTTATCACGTGGCTGATCATACAGAGATTACATGACTGATCATGCACTAATCACGTTGTGGATCATGCACTGATCACGTGACTGATCATGCACTAGTCACGTGGCTATCATGCACTGATCACATGGCTGAAAATACACTGATCACCTGCCTGATCATGCACTGATTGCGTAAATTAGCATGCAGTTATCTGGTGTCTGAATAGTGCTTATCATGTGACTAATCAAGAACTGATCACGTGGCTGTAATGCACTGATCACGTGACTGTGCACACACTGAAAATATGGATGATCATACACTGATCACTTCACTGATCACGCACTGATCACGTGACTGATCATGCACTGATCACGTGGCTGATCATGCACTGATCACGAAGCTGATCATACTCTGATCACGTGAGTGTGCATGCACTGATCACGTGGGTGATCATGAACTGATCACGTGGCTTATCATTCACTGCTCACGTGGCTGATCATGCACTAATTACGCTGTGGATGATGCACTGATCATGTGGCTGATCATACACTGATCACGTGGGTGATCATGAACTGATCACGTGGCTGATAATACACTGATCACATGAATGATCATGCAGTAATCACGTTGTGGATCATGCACTGATCACGTGGCTGATCATGCACTGATCACGTGGCTGATCTTGCACTTATCACGTGGCTGATCATACAGTGATTACATGAATGATCATGCATTAATCACGTTGTAGATTATGCACTGAAAACATGACTCTGCATGTATTGATCACGTGGCTCATCATGCAATGAACACGTGGCTGATCATACACTGATCACATTACTGATCATGCACTGTTCACGTGCCTGATCATTCACTGATCACGTGGCTGATCATGCACTGATCACGAAGCTGATCATACCCTGATCACATAACTGTGCATGCACTGATCACGTGGCTGATCATGCACTGATCATGTGGCTGATCATACACTGATCACGTGGCTGAACATACTCTGATCACGTGGATGATCAGGCACTGATCACGTGGCTGATCATACTCTTAACATGAAGCTGAAAATACACTGATCACGTGACTGCATGCACTGATCACATGGCTATCATGCACTGATAACGTGTCTGATCATGCACTACTCACGTGCCTGCTCATGCACTGATCACGTGGCTGATCATGCACTGATCACGTGGCTGATCATGCACTGTTAACATGGCTATAATATACTGATTTCGTGACTGATCATGCATTCTTCACGTGCCTGATCATGCACTGATCACGTGGCTGATCTTGCACTGATCACTTGGCTGATCATGTACTGATCACGTGGCAATCTTGCTCTGATCACGTGGTTGATCAGGCACTGATTACTTAGCTATCATGTACTGATCACATGACTGCACAAGAACTGATCACTTAGATATCATACACAGGACACGTGACAGATCATGCACTGATCACGTGACTGATCATGCACTGATCTGGTGGCTATCATGCATTGATCACGTGGTTGATCATACCCTGATCACGTGACTGATCATGCACTGATCACCTGGCTATCATGCACTAATCACGTAGCTGATCTGGAACAGATCTCGTGACTAATCATGCAGTGATCACGTCGCTATCATGCAATGATCTCGAGATTGCGCATGCACTGATCATATGGATGATCACACACTGATCACGTGACAGATCATGCACTGAACACGTGAGTTATCATGCACTGATCACGTGATTGCACATGCACTGATCATGTGACTGAGCATGCACTGATCATGTAGCTGATCATGCACTGATCACGAAGTTGAGCATACACTGATCACGTGCCTGATCATGCACTGATCACAAAGCTGATCATACTCCAATCACGTGAGTGTGCATGCACTGATCACGTGGCTGATCATGCACTAATCACGTTGTGGATGATGCACTGATCACGAGGCTGATCATACACTGATCACGTGACTGTGCATGCAATGATCACTTGGCTGATCATGTACTGATCACGTGGCTGATCATGCACTGATAACCTGGCTATCATCCACTGATCACGTGAGTGATCATGCACTCTTCACGTGCATGATCATGCACTGATCACGTGTCTTAGCATGCACTAACCATGTTGCTGATCATGCAATGGTCAAGTGGCTATCATGCACTGTTTACCTGGCTGATCATGCACTGATCACATGGCTGTAATACACTGACCACTTGACTGTGCATGCACTGATCACGTGGATGATTATACACTGATCACGTGACTGATCGTGCACTGATCATGTGTCTGATCATGCACTGATAAAGTGGTTGATCATGCACTGATCACGTGGCTGAGCATACAGTGATTACATGACTGATCATGCACTAATCACGTTGTGGATCCTGCACTGATCACGTGCCTGATCATGCACTAGTCACGTGGCTATCATGCACTGATCACGTGGCTGATCAGACACTGATCACGTGCCTGATCATGCACTGATAATGTGCCTGATCATGCACTGATTGCGTAACTTAGCATGCAGTGATCTCGTGTCTGAATTGTGCTGATCATGTGACTAATCAAGAACTGATCACGTGGCCCTAATGCACTCATCACGTGACTGGGCACGCACTGAAAATATGGATGACCATACACTGATCACGTCACTGATCACGCACTGATCACGTGACTGATCATGCACTGATCACGTGGCTGATCCTGCACTGATCACGAAGCTGATCATACTCTGATCACGTGAGTGTGCATGCACTGATCACGTGGCTGATCATGCACTGATCACGTGGCTCATCATGCACTGATCACGTTTGTGATCATGAACTGATCACATGTCTTATCATACACTGCTCACGTGGCTGATCATGCACTAATCACGTTGTGGATGATGCACTGATCACGTCGCTGATCATACACTGTTCACGTGGGTGATCATGAACTGATCACGTGGCTGATCATACACTGATCACCTGAATGATCATGCACTAATCACGTTGTGGATCATGCACTGATCACGTGGCTGATCAGGCACTGATCACGTGGCTGATCATACTCTGAACACGAAGCTGAAAATACACTGATCACGTGACTGCATGCACTGATCACATGGCTATCATGCACTGATCACGTGTCTATCATGCACTGATCACGTGACTGCGCATTAACTGAACACATACCTGTTCATGCACTGTTTACGTGGCTATCATGCACTGATCACGTGGCTGATCATGCATTGGTCACGTGGCTGATCATGCACTGATCACGTTGCGTATCATGCACTGATCACATGACGGCGCATGAACTGATCACGTGGATATTATACACTGATCAAGTGACAAATCATGCACTACTCACGTGACTGATCATGCACTGATCACGTGGCTATCATGCACTGATCACGTGACTGATCATGCACTAGACACGTCGCTATCATGCACTGATCACGTTGCTGTTCATACAGTGATCACGTGCCTGATCATGCACTGATCACGTGCCTGATCATGCACTGATCACAAAGCTGATCAAACTCCAATCACGTGAGTGTGCATGCACTGATCACGTGGCTAATCATGCACTAATCACGTTGTGGATGATGCACTGATCACGAGGCTGATCATACACTGATCACGTGACTGTGCATGCAATGATCACTTGGATGATCATGTACTGATCACGTGGCTGATCATGCACTGATAACCTGGCTATCATCCACTGATCACGTGAGTGATCATGCACTCTTCACGTGCATGATCATGCACTGATCACGTGTCTTAGCATGCACTAACCATGTTGCTGATCATGCAATGGTCAGGTGGCTATCATGCACTGTTTACCTGGCTGATCATGCACTGATCACATGGCTGTAATACACTGACCACTTGACTGTGCATGCACTGATCACATGCCTGATCATGCACTGATCACGAAGCTGATCATACTCCAATCACGTGAGTGTGCATGCACTGATCACGTGGCTGATCATGCACTAATCACGTTGTGGATGATGCACTGATCACGTGGCTGATCATACACTGATCACATGACTGATCATGAACTAATCACGTTGTGGATCATGCACTGATCACGTGGCTGTTCTTGTACTTATCACGTGGCTGATCATACAGTGATTACATGACTGATCATGCACTAATCACGTTGTGGATCATGCACTGATCACATGAATGTGCATGCATTGATCATGTGGCTGATCATGCACTGATCACATGGCTGATCATGCACTGATCACGAAGCTGATCATACACTGATCACAGGACTGTGCATGCACTGATCATGTGGCTGATCATGCACTGATCATATGGCTGATGATACACTGATCATGTGGCTGATCAGGCACTGATCACGTGGCTGATCGTACTCTGAACACGAAGCTGAAAATACACTGATCACGAGACTGCATGCACTGATCACTTGACTGCGCATGCACTGATCACGTGGATGATAATACGCTGATCACTTGACTGCTTATGCACTAAAAAAATTGCTGATCATGCACTGATCACATGACTGATCATGCACTGATCACTTGACTGATCATGCACTGATTAATCATGTGCTGGTCACGTGGCTATCATGCACTGATCACTTGGCTGATCATACACTGATCACGTGACTGATCATGCATAGATCACGTGACTATCATGCACTGATCACTTGATTGTGCATGCAGTAATCACGTGGATGATCACGCATTTATCACGTGGCTGATCATGCACTAATCACATGGCGGAAGATGAACTGATCACGTGACTTAGCATGCAGTGATCTCGTGTCTGAATGGTGCTGATCATGTGACTAATCAAGAACTGATCACGTGGCTATAATGCACTGATCACATGACTGCGCATGCACTGATCATGTGGATGATCATACACTAATGACGTTACTGATCAGGCACTGATCACGTGGCTATTATGCACTGATCACGGGACTGCACATGCAGTGTTCACGTAATTGTAGACAATGATCACGTGGCTATCATGCACTGATCACGTGTCTATCATGCACTGAACACGTGGCTGATCAAACACTGATCACGTGGCTGATCATGCACTGATCACGTGGCTGATCATGCACTAATCACTTTGTGGATCATGAACTGATACGTGGCTGATCATACACTGATCACATGACTGATCATGCACTGATCACGTGCCTGATCATGCAATGATCCCGTGGCTGATCATGCACTGATCACTTTGCAGATCATGCAATCATCACGTGGCTGATCATACAATGATCACGTGGCTGATCATGCACTGATCACATGTATGTTCGTACACTGATCACGTGGCTGATCATGCACAAATCCCATTGCATATCATGCTCTGATCAGGTTGCTATCATGGACTGATTACGTGGCTGATCATACAGTGATCACGTGACTGACCATGCACTGATTACGTGGCTATCATGCACTGATCACGTGGCTGATCATGCACTGTTAAGCTGGCTATAATACACTGATCTGGTGACTGGTCGTGCAATCTTCACGTGCCTGATCATGCACTGATCACGTGGCTGCACATGCACTGATCATGTGACTGAGCATGCACTGATCACGTAGCTGATCATGCACTGATCACGAAGTTGATCATACACTGATCATGTGACTGAGCATGCACTGATCACGTAGCTGATCATGCACTGATCACGAAGTTGATCATACACTGATCACGTGAGTGTGCATGCACTGATCACGTGGCGGATCATGCAATGATCACGTGGCTGATCATGCACTGATCACGTAGCTCTCATGCACTGATCACATGTCAATCATGCCCGGATCCCGTGGCTGATCATGCACTGATCGCGTGACTGATCGGCACTAGTCACCTGGCTATCATGCCTAATCCCGTGGCTGATCATACACTGACCACGTGACTGATCATGCACTGATCACGTGGCTGATCATGCACTGATCTCGAAGCTGATCATACACTGATCACGTGAGTGTGCATGCAATGATCACATGGCTGATCATGCACTGATCACGTGGCTGAACATGCTCTGATCCCGTGGGTGATCATGCACTTATCACGTGGCTTATCATACACTGATCACGTGGCTGATCATGCACTAATCACGTTGTGGATGATGCACTGGTCACGTGGCTGATCATACACTGATCACATGACTGAACATGCACTAATCACGTTGTGGATCATGCACTGATCACGTGGCTGATAATACACTGATTACATGGCTGATCATACACTGATCACGTGGCTGATCATGCACTGATCACGTGGCTGATCATACTCTGATTACGTGGATGATCATACACTGATTACGTGGCTGATCATACACTGATCACGTGGCTGATCATGCACTGATCACGTGGCTGATCATACTCTGATCACGTGGATGATCATACACTGATCACGTGACTGCATATGCACTGATCACGTGACTGATCAGGCACTGATCACGTTGCTATCATGCACTGATTACGTGGCTGATCATACTCTGATCACTTGGCTGATCATGCACTGATCACGTGACTGCACATGCACTGATCACGTGGCTGATCATACTGTGATCAAGTGGCTGATAATGCACTGATTACGTGGCTGATCATGCACAGATCACGTAGCTATCATGTGCCGATCACATGGCGATCATGCCCTGATCCCGTGGCTGATCATGCGCTGATCGCCTGACTGATCATGCACTAGTCACTTGGCTATCATGCACTGATCAGGTGGCTGATATGCACTGATCACGGGGCTGATATGCACTGATCACGTGGCTGATCATGCACTGATCACGAAGCTGATCATGCAATGATCACGTGGCTGATCATACACTGATCACGTGGCTGATCATGCAATGATCACGTGGCTGATCATGCACTGATCACGTGGGGGATCATGAACTGATCACGTGGCTGCTCATACACTGATCACGTGGCTGATCATGCACTAATCACGTTGTGGATGATGCACTGATCACGTGGCTGAGCATACACTGATCACGTGGCTGATCTTGTACTTATCACGTGGCTGATCATACAGAGACTACATGACTGATCATGCACTAATCACGTTGTGGATCATGCACTGATCACGTGACTGATCATGCACTAGTCACGTGGCTGAACATGCACTGATCACCAAGCTGATCATACTCTGATCACGTGAATGTGCATGCACTGATCACGTGGGTGATCATGAACTGATCACGTGGCTGATCATACACTGATCACATGAATGATCATGCACTAATCACGTTGTGGATCATGCACTGTTCACGTGGCTGATCATACACTTATCACGTGGCTGATCTTGCACTTATCACGTGGCTGATCATACAGTGATTACATGAATGATCATGCACTAATCACGTTGTAGATTATGCACTGATCACATGACTGTGCATGTATTGATCACGTGGCTGATCATGCACTCATCATGTGGCTGATCAGGCACTGATCACGTGGCTGATCATACTCTGAACATGAAGCTGAAAATACACTGATCACGTGACTGCATGCACTGATCACATGGCTATCATGCACTGATCACGTGTTTATCATGCACTGATCACGTGACTGCGCATTCACTGAACACATACATGTTCATGCACTGTTTACGTGGCTAACATGCACTGATCAGGTGGCTGATATGCACTGATCACGTGGCTGATATGCACTGATCACGTGGCTGATCATGCACTGATCACGAAGCTGATCATGCAATGATCACGTGGCTGATCATACACTGATCACGTGGCTGATCATGCAATGATCACGTGGCTGATCATGCACTGATCACGTGGGGGATCATGAACTGATCACGTGGCTGCTCATACACTGATCACGTGGCTGATCATGCACTAATCACGTTGTGGATGATGCACTGATCACGTGGCTGAGCATACACTGATCACGTGGCTGATCATACAGAGACTACATGACTGATCATGCACTAATCACGTTGTGGATCATGCACTGATCACGTGACTGATCATGCACTAGTCACGTGGCTGAACATGCACTGATCACCAAGCTGATCATACTCTGATCACGTGAATGTGCATGCACTGTTCACGTGGGTGATCATGAACTGATCACGTGGCTGATCATACACTGATCACATGAATGATCATGCACTAATCACGTTGTGGATCATGCACTGTTCACGTGGCTGATCATACACTTATCACGTGGCTGATCTTGCACTTATCACGTGGCTGATCATACAGTGATTACATGAATGATCATGCACTAATCACGTTGTAGATTATGCACTGATCACATGACTGTGCATGTATTGATCACGTGGCTGATCATGCACTCATCATGTGGCTGATCAGGCACTGATCACGTGGCTGATCATACTCTGAACATGAAGCTGAAAATACACTGATCACGTGACTGCATGCACTGATCACATGGCTATCATGCACTGATCACGTGTTCATCATGCACTGATCACGTGACTGCGCATTCACTGAACACATACATGTTCATGCACTGTTTACGTGGCTAACATGCACTGATCAGGTGGCTGATATGCACTGATCACGTGGCTGATATGCACTGATCACGTGGCTGATCATGCACTGATCACGAAGCTGATCATGCAATGATCACGTGGCTGATCATACACTGATCACGTGGCTGATCATGCAATGATCACGTGGCTGATCATGCACTGATCACGTGGGGGATCATGAACTGATCACGTGGCTGCTCATACACTGATCACGTGGCTGATAATGCACTAATCACGTTGTGGATGATGCACTGATCACGTGGCTGAGCATACACTGATCACGTGGCTGATCATACAGAGACTACATGGCTGATCATGCACTAATCACGTTGTGGATCATGCACTGATCACGTGACTGATCATGCACTAGTCACGTGGCTGAACATGCACTGATCACCAAGCTGATCATACTCTGATCACGTGAATGTGCATGCACTGTTCACGTGGGTGATCATGAACTGATCACGTGGCTGATCATACACTGATCACATGAATGATCATGCACTAATCACGTTGTGGATCATGCACTGTCCACGTGGCTGATCATACACTTATCACGTGGCTGATCTTGCACTTATCACGTGGCTGATCATACAGTGATTACATGAATGATCATGCACTAATCACGTTGTAGATTATGCACTGATCACATGACTGTGCATGTATTGATCACGTGGCTGATCATGCACTCATCATGTGGCTGATCAGGCACTGATCACGTGGCTGATCATACTCTGAACATGAAGCTGAAAATACACTGATCACGTGACTGCATGCACTGATCACATGGCTATCATGCTCTGATCACGTGTTTATCATGCACTGATCACGTGACTGCGCATTCACTGAACACATACATGTTCATGCACTGTTTACGTGGCTAACATGCACTGATCAGGTGGCTGATATGCACTGATCACGTGGCTGATATGCACTGATCACGTGGCTGATCATGCACTGATCACGAAGCTGATCATGCAATGATCACATGGCTGATCATACACTGATCACGTGGCTGTTCATGCAATGATCACGTGGCTGATCATGCACTGATCACGTGGGGGATCATGAACTGATCACGTGGCTGCTCATACACTGATCACGTGGCTGATCATGCACTAATCACGTTGTGGATGATGCACTGATCACGTGGCTGAGCATACACTGATCACGTGGCTGATCTTGTACTTATCACGTGGCTGATCATACAGAGACTACATGACTGATCATGCACTAATCACGTTGTGGATCATGCACTGATCACGTGACTGATCATGCACTAGTCACGTGGCTGAACATGCACTGATCACCAAGCTGATCATACTCTGATCACGTGAATGTGCATGCACTGATCACGTGGGTGATCATGAACTGATCACGTGGCTGATCATACACTGATCACATGAATGATCATGCACTAATCACGTTGTGGATCATGCACTGTTCACGTGGCTGATCATACACTTATCACGTGGCTGATCTTGCACTTATCACGTGGCTGATCATACAGTGATTACATGAATGATCATGCACTAATCACGTTGTAGATTATGCACTGATCACATGACTGTGCATGTATTGATCACGTGGCTGATCATGCACTCATCATGTGGCTGATCAGGCACTGATCACGTGGCTGATCATACTCTGAACATGAAGCTGAAAATACACTGATCACGTGACTGCATGCACTGATCACATGGCTATCATGCACTGATCACGTGTTTATCATGCACTGATCACGTGACTGCGCATTCACTGAACACATACATGTTCATGCACTGTTTACGTGGCTAACATGCACTGATCACGTGGCTCATCATGCATTAATCACGTGACTGATCATGCACTGATCTCATTGCGTATCATGCACTGATCACATGACGGTGCATGAACTGATCACGTGAATATTATACACTGATCAAGTGACAGATCATGTACTAATCACGTGACTGATCATGCACTGATCACGTGGCTATCATGCACTGATCACGTGGCTGGTAATGCACTGATCACTTGACTGATCATGCACTGATCACATGTCTGATTATGCACTACTCACGTGACTGATCATGGACTGATCACGTGACTGATCATGAGCCTGATCATGCACTGATCACGTGGCTGATCATGCACTGATCACGAGGCTGATCATACTCTGATCTCGTGAGTGTGCATGCACTGATCACGTGGCTGATCATGCACTGATCACGTGGGTGATCATGCACTGATCACCTGGCTGCTCATGCACTGATCACGTGGCTGACCATGCACTAATCACGTTGTGGATGATGCACTAATCACTTTGTGGATGATGCACTCAATACGTGGCTGATCATACACTGATCATGTGGGTGATCATGAACTGATCACGTGGCTGATCATACACTGATCACATGAATGATCGTGCACTAATCACGTTGAGGATCATGCACTGATCACGTGGCTGATCAGGCACTGATCACGTGGCTGATCATACTCTGAACACGAAGCTGAAAATACACTGATCACGTGACTGCATGCACTGATCACATGGCTATCATGCACTGATCACGTGTCTATCATGCACTGATCACGTGACTGCGCATTAACTGAACACATACCTGTTCATGCACTGTTTACGTGGCTATCATGCACTGATCACGTGACTGATCATGCATTGGTCACGTGACTGATCATGCACTGATCACGTTGCGTATCATGCACTGATCACATGACGGCACATGAACTGATCACGTGGATATTAGACACTGATCAAGTGACAAATCATGCACTAATCACGTGACTGATCATGCACTGATCACGTGGCTATCATGCACTGATCACGTGACTGATCATGTACTAGACACGTCGCTATCATGCACTGATCACGTGGCTGTTCATACAGTGATCACGTGACTGATCATGCACTGATCACGTGCCTGATCATGCACTGATCACGAAGCTGATCATACTCCAATCACGTGAGTGTGCATGCACTGATCACGTGGGTGATCATGAACTGATCACGTGGCTTATCATACACTGCTCACCTGGCTGATCATGCACTAATCACGTTGTGGATGATGCACTGATCACGTGGCTGATCATACACTGATCACGTGGGTGATCATGAACTGATCACGTGGCTGATCATACACTGATCACATGATTGATCATGCACTAATCACGTTGTGGATCATGCACTGATCACGTGGCTGATCAGGCACTGATCACGTGGCTGATCTTACTCTGAACACGAAGCTGAAAATACACTGATCACGTGACTGCATGCACTGATCACATGGCTATCATGCACTGATCACGTGTCTATCATGCACTGATCACGTGACTGCGCATTAACTGAACACATACCTGTTCATGCACTGTTTACATGGCTATCATGCACTGATCACGTGGCTGATCATGCATTGGTCACGTGACTGATCATGCACTGATCACATGACGGCGCATGAACTGATCACGTGGATATTATACACTGATCAAGTGACAAATCATGCAATAATCACGTGACTGATCATGCACTGATCACTTGGCTATCATGCACTGATCACGTGACTGATCATGCACTAGACACGTCGCTATCATGCACTGATCACGTGGCTGATCATACACTGATCACGTGCCTGATCATGCACTGATCATGTGCCTGATCATGCACTGATTACGTAAATTAGCATGCAGTGATCTCGTGTCTGAATTGTGCTGATCATGTGACTAATCAAGAACTGATCACGTGGCTATAATGCACTCATCACGTGACTGGGCACGCACTGAAAATATGGATGACCATACACTGATCACGTCACTGATCACGCACTGATCACGTGACTGATCATGCACTGATCACGTGCCTGATCATGCACTGATCACGAAGCTGATCATACTCCAATCACGTGAGTGTGCATGCACTGATCACGTGGCTGATCATGCACTAATCACGTTGTGGATGATGCACTGATCACGTGGCTGATCATACACTGATCACATGACTGATCATGAACTAATCACGTTGTGGATCATGCACTGATCACGTGGCTGTTCTTGCACTTATCACGTGGCTGATCATACAGTGATTACATGACTGATCATGCACTAACCACGTTGTGGATCATGCACTGATCACATGAATGTGCATGCATTGATCATGTGGCTGATCATGCACTGATCACGTGGCTGATCATGCACTGATCACGAAGCTGATCATACACTGATCACAGACTGTGCATGCACTGATCATGTGGCTGATCATGCACTGATCATGTGGCTGATGATACACTGATCACGTGGCTGATCAGGCACTGATCACGTGGCTGATCGTACTCTGAACACGAAGCTGAAAATACACTGATCACGAGACTGCATGCTCTTATCACTTGACTGCGCATGCACTGATCACGTGGATGATAATACGCTGATCTCTTGACTGCTTATGCCCTAAAAAATGGCTGATCATGCACTGATCACATGACTGATCATGCACTGATCACTTGACTGATCATGCACTGATTAATCATGTGCTGCTCACGTGGCTATCATGCACTGATCACTTGGCTGATCATACACTGATCACGTGACTGATCAGGCATAGATCACGTGACTATCATGCACTGATCACTTGAATGTGCATGCAATAATCACGTGGATGATCACGCATTTATCACGTGGCTGATCATGCACTAATCACATGGCGGAACATGAACTGATCACGTGACTTAGCATGCAGTGATCTCGTGTCTGAATGGTGTTGATCATGTGACTAATCAAGAACTGATCACGTGGATATAATGCACTGATCATGTGACTGCGAATGCACTGATCATGTGGATGATCATACACTGATGACGTTACTGATCAGGCACTGATCACGTGGCTGATCATTCTCTGATCACGTGGCTACTTTGCACTGATCACGGGACTGCACATGCAGTGTTCACATAATTGTAGACAACGATCACGTGGCTATCATGCACTGATCACGTGCCTGATCATGCACTGATCCCGTGGCTGATCATGCACTGATCACGTTGCAGATCATGCACTTATCACGTGGCTGAACATACAATGATCACGTGGCTGATCATGCACTGATCACATGTATGATCGTACACTGATAACATGGCTGATCATGCACAAATCCCATTGCATATCATGCTCTGATCAGGTTGCTATCATGTACTGATCACGTGGTTGATCATACAGTGATCACGTGACTGACCATGCACTGATTACGTGGCTATCATGCACGGATCACGTGGCTGATCTTGCACTGATCACGTGGCTGATAATGCACTGATCACTTGACTGATCATGCATTGATCACGTGTCTGATCATGCACTACTCACGTGACTGATCATGGACTGATCACGTGACTGATCATGCACTGATCATGAGCCTGATCATGCACTGATCACGGGCCTGTTCATGCACTGATCACGTGCCTGATCCTGCACTGATCACGAGGCTGATCATACACTGATCACGTGACTGTGCATGCAATGATCACTTGGCTGATCATGTACTGATCACGTGGCTGATCATGCACTGATCACGTGACTGATTATGCACTGATCACATAGCTATCATGCACTGCTCACATGACTTCGCATGCCATGATCACGTGACTGATCATGCACTGATCACGTGGCTATCATGCACTGATAATGTGGCTTATCATACATTGATCACCTAAATAATCATGCACTGATCACGTGGCCATCTTGCTCTGATCACGTGGTTGATCAGGCACTGTTCACTTAGCTATCATGCACTGATCACATGACTGCGCAAGAACTGGTCACTTAGATATCGTACATAGGACACGTGACAGATCATGCACTGATCACGTGACTGATCATGCACTTATCTGGTGGCTATCATGCACTGATCACGTGGTTGATCATACACTGATCACGTGACTGATCATGCACTGATCACCTGGCTATCATGCACTAATCACGTAGCTGATCTGGAACAGATCACGTGACTAATCATGCAGTGATCACGTCGCTATCATGCAATGATCTCGAGACTGCGCATGCACTGATCATATGGATGATCACACACTGATCACGTGACAGATCATGCACTGAACACGTGACTTATCATGCACTGATCACGTGACTGCACATGCACTGATCATGTGACTGAGCATGCACTGATCACGTAGCTGATCATGCACTGATCACGAAGTTGATCATACACTGATCACGTGAGTGTGCATGCACTGATCACGTGGCAGATCATGCAATGATCACGTGGCTGATCATGCACTGATCACGTAGCTCTCATGCACTGATCACATGTCAATCATGCCTGGATCCCGTGGCTGATCATGCACTGATCGCCTGACTGATCATGCACTAGTCACCTGGCTATCATGCACTAATCCAGTGGCTGATCATACACTGACCACGTGACTGATCATGCACTGATCACGTGGCTGATCATGCACTGATCTCAAAGCTGATCATACACTGATCACGTGAGTGTGCATGCAATGATCACATGGCTGATTATGCACTAATCACGTGGCTGATCATGCACTGATCACGTGGCTGATCATGCACTGATCTCGAAGCTGATCATACACTGATCACGTGAGTGTGCATGCAATGATCACATGGCTGATTATGCACTGATCACATGGCTGAATATGCTCTGATCCCGTGGGTGATCATGCACTTATCACGTGGCTTATCATACACTGATCACGTGGCTGATCATGCATTAATCACGTTGTGGATGATGCACTGGTCACGTGGCTGATAATACACTGATCACATGACTGATCATTCACTAATCACGTTGTGGATCATGCACTGATCACGTGACTGATAATACACTGAATAAGTGGCTGATCATACACTGATCACGTGGCTGATCATGCACTAATCACGTGGCTTATCATACACTGATCACGTGGCTGATCATGCACTAATCACGTTGTGGATGATGCACTGATCACGTGGCTGATCATACACTGATCACATGACTGATCATGAACTAATCACGTTGTGGATCATGCACTGATAACGTGGCTGTTCTTGCACTTATCACGTGGCTGATCATACAGTGATTACATGACTGATCATGCACTAATCACGTTGTGGATCATGCACTGATCACATGAATGTGCATGCACTGATCATGTGGCTGATCATGCACTCGTCACGTGGCTGATCATGCACTGATCACATGTATGATTGTACACTGATCACGTGGCTGATCATGCACCAAATCCCATTGCATAACATGCTCTGATCAGGTTGCTATCATGTACTGATCACGTGGCTGATCATACTGTGATCACGTGACTGACCATGCACTGATTACGTGGCTATCATGCACTGATCACGTGGCTGATCATGCACTGTTAACCTGGCTATAATACACTGATCTCGTGACTGATCATGCATTGTTCACGTGCCTGATCATGCACTGATCACGTGGCTGATGTTGCACAGATCACGTGGCTGATAATGCACTGATCACTTGACTGATCATGCACTGATCACGTGTCTGATCATGCACTACTCACGTGACTGATCATGGACTGATGACGTGACTGATCATGCACTGATCATGAGCCTGATCATGCACTGATCACGGACCTGTTCATGCACTGATCACGTGGCTGATCCTGCACTGATCACGAGGCTGATCATACACGGATCACGGACTGGGCATGCATATGTGAGCACTGGGCGGAGCAGTGTACGGAGCACCGGGGCGGAGCAGAGAGAGTGACAGTGACTGGAGCAGTGCACAATCACGGGGGGGAGCAGGCAGGAGCACGGTGACGGAGCAGGCACGGAGGGCGGAAATGAAGCAGGCAGGGAGTCGCGGGCGGAAGTGGGCTGAGCATGTGGACGAAGCAAGTAACGGAGCACCGGTGGCTCCAGGGCCGGAGCACATGGCAAGGCAGGCCCGGATCCGGGGGTCGAGCCTGGCACGTGACCACGGGCCGGATCAGGCACTGAGGGCAGGAAGGGCTGCATGCAGGTGATGCGCGGGCTGAGTGGGCTGAGCATGGGACTAAGCAAGAACGGAGGGACGGGGCAGAAGCACGGAGCATCGGTTGATCGGCGCAGGCACGGAAAAGAGGGAGGACCAGTACACGGATGCACGTGCACGGAGACGCACGGAGGCACGGGACGGAGCATGCACGGAGCGCGTGGCGAGCAGTGCACGGAGCACGAAGCGGGAGCAGACGCGGAGGCAGGGGGGGGCAGGCACGGAGCACGGGGCGGAGCAGGCCACGGAGCACGGGGGGAGCAGGCAACGGAGCACGGGGCGAGCAGACACGGCGCACGGGGCGGAATCAGGCACGGTGTCCCGGGCTGAGCGTACGTCGAACAGAAGCTAAAAAGTACACGGTTTCACGAGAACTGCAGGCCACGATCACGTTGACTGCGGCAATGGCACGTGATCACGTGGAGGGAAATACGCGGAATCAGGTCTTGACGTGCGTAGCAGCTAAAAAAATGGGCGGAGCAGGCACGGAGGGCACATGACGGAAGCATTCACGGAGCACGGGACTGAGCAGGCAGAGAGCACGGGACGCGCAATGCCTGAGCACGGGAGTGGGCATGCACGAAGGTCACGTGAGGAGCACGAGTGAGACGGGGCTGAGCAGGCACGAAAGTCACAGGGCGGAACAGGAAACGGAGCACGGGACGGGGTAGCAGGCAGGAGCGCGGGCGAAAGGGGGGAGTCAGGTGAACGAAGCAAGATACGGAGCACGGTGGCGATAAGTGCACGGAGCACGGACTGCGCAGGCACGAGCAGGGGAGGAGCAGACACGGGAGGACGGGACGGAGCAGGCACGGAGCACGGGACGGAGCAGGCACGGAGCACGGGGCGAGGAGTGCACGGAGCACGGGACGGCACAGGCAGGGGGCACGGGAAGGGGGACAAGGAGCACGGGGCGAGGCAGGCACGGAGCAGGGGGCGAGCAGGCACGGAACACGGGGGCGGAGCAAACACCGGAGCCACGGGGGAGCAGGCAGGAGAGGGGCGGAGCAGACTGGGAGTCAAAGGGCGGAGAAGGCACGAATGGACGGGGCGGAGAGGCACCGAGCACGGAGTAGCAGGTTGCGAAGCCACAGGGCGAGCATGCCCGAGAGCCCGGGGCGGAGCAGTGCACGGAGCGCGGGACGGAGGCAGGCCACGAGCACGGGGCGAGCAGGCAGTGAGAAGAGGGCGGAGAGGGCACGTGTGAGTCAGGGGCGGATAGGCACGTAGCACGGGCGTGAGCAGGCACGGAGCACGAAGCGGAGCAGGCAAGGAGTCACGGGGGCGAGCATACACGTGATCACGGGGCGGCGCATAGAGAGGCACGGGGCGAGCATGCACGGATCCACGTGGGGAGGATGCACGGAGCACGGGGCGTGAGCGGGCACGGAGCACGGGGCGAGCAGGAAGAGAGGACAGTGACGTGAGCAGGGACTTTACCACGGGTGGGGAGCAGGGCACGAGCACTGGGCCGGAGCAGGGCACGGGGTGCGGAAAGGAGCAGGCAGTGGAGCCGTGGGCGGAAGGGGGCGGAGCAGGGGACGAAGCAAGAAACTGGCACGGGGCTGGAAGGCACGGAGCACGGGACGGGGCACGGCACGGAAAAGAGGGAGGAGCAGATCACGTGATCACGGCACGAGCACTGTCACTGAGCACGGACGAGCATGCATCTGAGCACGGGGCGGAGCAGGGGCACGGGAGCAAAGCTGAGAGACGCGGAGCACGGGGAGTGGGGCAGGCACTGAGCACGGGGGGGAGCAGGAACGGATGCACGGGCTGATCAGACCCGGGCGCAGGGTGGGCTGAGTCAGCACTAATGGACGGGTTGGAGGAGGCAGGATCACGGGGCGGATCCAGACACGGAGGCACGGTGGGGGAGCATGAACGGAGTGCACGGGCGGAGGAGACATCTGAGCACAGGATAGGAGCAGGCACGAAGCACGGGGGAGCAGTGCAACGGAGCACGGGCAGAGCAGACACGGAGCCGGGGCGGAGCGGGCATCGGAGCACGGGCGAGCGGACAGGGGAGGACTAGGAAGGAGGCAGGCCGGAAGCACGGGGGAGAGGAGGCACGATCACAGTGACGGGGCATGGGAGGGAGCACGGGCGGAGCAGGCAAGGAAAACACGGGGCTGAGCAGACACTAAGCACATGACGGGAGCATGAAAGGCACGGGCCGGATCAGGCACGAGGCACGGGGCGGATCAGTGTTGCACGGAGCACGAAAGCGAGCAGACCCGGAGCACAGAACGGGCGGCACTGAGCACGGGGCGGAGCATGCACGGAGCTCGAAGCGGAGCAGACCAGGAGCACGGGAGGGGGCAGGGCAAGGAGCACAGGGCGGAGGAGGCACTGAGGCACGGGGGCGGAACAGGCGCGGAGCCCGGGGGGAGCAGCAACGGATGCACGGGCCGGAGCAGGTACATGGTAGCACGGGGCGGAGCAGGCACGGTAAGCACGGGGCAGAGGTATGCATGCAGCACGGGGCGGAGCAGACACAGAGCCACGGGGCGGAGCAGCACGAGAGCAATGGTAGGAGCGGACACGGAGCAGGGGGCGCCCGGAGCAGGCACAACGCCCACGGCGGAGCATGCGCGGAGCAGGGGGCGGCAGGGGACGGAGAACGGGGCGGAGCAAGACAGGAGCACGGGACGGACCAGGCACGAGGACGGGGAGCATGGCACCAGAGCACCGGTGGCGGATCATGCACGGGGAACCGGGGTAGAAGGCCGGTAGCGCGGGACGGAGAGGCAGGCGGCAGGGCCCGTATCAGACGGAGGCACGGGGCTGGGCGGCACTGTGAGCATCGGGGCGGAGAAGGCACTGACACGGGACGGAGCATGTGGCACGGAGCACGGGGCTGAGCAGTGCACGATCGCACGGGACGGAGCAGGCAACGGAGGCACGGGCTGAGCAGGCACGGAGAAACGGGGCGGAGCGGCAACGGGGAACCGGGCGAGAAGAGATGGAGCGCGGGACGAGAGGGCAGGCGGCTACGGGCCGGAGCAGGCATGGAGCACGGGCGTGAGCGGGCACGGAGCACGGGGGGAGCAGGACCGGAGCAGGGGCAAGGTCGGGCGCGGAGCACGGGGTGGAGCAGGCACGGAGGACGGAGCGAGCAGGCACGGAGCACTAGGACGGCACAAGAACGGAGCACGGAGATAGCCAGATCACAGGACACGGGGGGAGCAGAACACGGATTCAGGTGGCGGAGCAGGCAGGAGCACGGGGCGGAGCAGACGCGGAGCACGGGGAGGAGCAGACACTGAGCACGGGACGGAGAGGCACGGAGCACGGGGCCGGAGCAGGCACGACGCACGGGACGAGCGAGGGGAATGAGCACGGGGCGGAGAGGCACTGGAGAAACGGGGGCGGATGCAGTGCACGGGGAACCGGCGAGAAGAGAGGGAGCGCGGGTGACGGGCCAGTGCAGGCTGCACGGGGCGGAGCAGTGCACGACTGCACGGGACGGTGCATTGGACGGATGCACGGGATCGGAGCAGGCACTAGCGGGGGCCGAGGCAGGCAGGGAGCACGGGGGGGGATGCAGACAGGGAGCCGGAAGCGAGGCATGGCACGGAGCACAGGAGGCGCAAGAACGGAGACGGAGAGAGGCAGACACAGGATCACGGGGACGAGCAGGCCACGGAGCACGGGACTGATGCAGGCACTGAGCGGGGAGGCGTAGCAGGCAGTGATCACGGGGGGGAGAGACCGGATCACGTGACGGAGCAGTGCACTGGCACCCGGGCTAGCAGGCACGGAAGCAGCGGTTAGCGGAGGGGAACAGAGCACGGACGAATCAGGCAAGGGAGCACGGCGCGAGCAGGCAGTGAGCGCGAGAGGGCGCAGTGCACGGAGCAGTAGGGAGTGAGCACACACGGAGCACGGGAAAGAGCGGCACGGAAACACGGGACGGAGCAGGCCGGAGCACGGAGAGGGCACAGCACGGATGCAGGTGGACGGAGCATGGCAGGAGCAGGGAGCGGAGCAGGCACGGGAGCACGAAGGGGAGCAGACACGGAGCAGCGGGACGGAGCAGGCACGGAGCACGGAGCGGAGGCATGGCACGGAGCACGAAGGGGTAGGCATGACACGGATGACGGGAGGGGGCAGGCATCGGAGCATCGGGGGCGGAGAAGGCAAGGAGGCACGGGCGGAGTGCAGGCCACGGAGCACGTGAGCGCGCAGGCACGTGATGTATCTATGTTCAAGCATGCCCGGAGCCCGGGGCGGATGCGGCAGGAGCGCTCGGGACGGGGCAGGCACGAGGCACGGCGAGCATGCACGAATGCCCGGGGCGGAGCAGACCACTGACCACGGGACGGAGCATGCCGGAGCACGGGGCGGAGCAGGCACGGAGCGCGAAAGGCGGAGCATTACACGGAAGCACGGGGAGGGGTGCATGGCAAGGAGCACAGGGCGAGCATGGCCACGGAGACTGGGGCGGACAGGCGGGAGCCGGTGGGGAGCAGGCCAGTAGCACGTGCTGAGCAGACACGGATCACGGGGTCGTGAGCAGGCCACTAAGCAGGGGGAATCAGGCACGGAGCACGGGCGGAGAAGTACACGGAGGCCGGGGCTGAGCAGACACGGATCACGGGGAGGATGGCAGGCACGAAGCACGGGGGCGGAGCAGGCACGAATCACGGGGTGGAGCAAGGCACTGAGTACGTGGCAGAGCATACACGGAGCACAGGAGGAGCAGGCACGGAGCACGGGCCGGGAGGCATGCCACGGAGCACGAAAGCGGAGAGCCACGGATCACGGGACGGGGCAGCCACGGAGCACGTGGCGGAGAAGGGCATCGAGCACGTGTGGGCGGAGCATACACGGAGCACGTGGCGGAGCGACACGAAGCACGGGGCAGGGCAGGCACGCAGCACGGGGCGGAGCAGAACAAGGATCCACGGGGCGGAGCAGGCACGGAGCACAGGGTAGTGAGCGTACACGGAGCAGGGGGGGGAGCGCAAAAGCCAGGGCGGAGCAGGCTCGGAGCAGGGGGCGAGCAGGTCGGAGGCACGTGGCGAGCAAGACAGGTGAGCACGGACGGACCAGGCACGGAGGACGGCTAGCATGCACGGATCACGGGGCTAGATGCATGCACGGTGAAACCGGGCTAGAAGACACGGAGTCGAACTTACAAATTTCAGTCAATACTAAAAACGGAGCACGGGCAGTCTGGCACGGCCGAGCAGGCACGGAGCACGGGCGGAGCCTGGCACTGGAGGCACGGGGCGGAGAATGCACGGAGCACGGACGGGATCAGCACGGCAGCCACGGGTCTGTGCAGCACTACCGCACGGGACGGGAGCAGTTGGGACGGAGCACGGGGACGGATCGGCACGGAGCAGGAGCCGGACCAGGCACGGAGCACGGGCCGGGTCAGGCACGGAGCACGTGGGCGTAGCCGCACGGAGCACGAGGGCGGAAGCAGACACGGGTGCACGGGAGGGCAGGGCAAGAGGCAACGTGGCGGAGAGGGACGCAGCACGGGTCGGAGCAGTACAGGATCACTGGGACGGAGAGGCACGGAGCATCGGGGCTGCAGCATGCACGGAGCAACGAATCGGATCAGACGCGTGAGCACCGGAGGGTGCAGTCACGGAGCACGGGGCGGATGCAGGCACGTGAGCACGGGGCGGGCATGGCAACGGAGCAGGGGGGGAGGCATGACGGATGACGGGGCGGAGCAGACACGGCGCACGGGCTGAGCAGGCACGAAGCACGTGGGAGGAGTTCACGGAGCACGGGGGAGCAGACACGGAGCACGGGGGTGAGCATGAAGGAGCACGGGGTGAGCAGGACACGGAGCACAGGAAGAGCATGGCACTAGCACGGGGGGGGCAGGCAGGAGCCACGTGGCGGATCAGGCACGGAGCACGGGGCGGAGCAGACGTCGGAACACGAAGAGGAAAATACAGGGAGCACGGGGACGGCAGGCACGGAGCACAGGGCGATCAGCACGGAGCAGGGGCGAGCAGGCACGGGAGCACTGGGACGGCGCAGGAACTGAAACACAGACGGGGCATGCACGGTGTAACGGGGCGAGCAGGCACTGAGCACGGGCGGAGCATGCACCGAGGCACATGACGGCACAGGAACGGAGCACGGGGAGTATAGACACGGAGCAAGGACAAAGCAGTGCACTAAGCACGGTGAGCAGCCAGTGCACGGGATGCACGATGGGCGAAGCAGGGCACGGGAGCCACGGGACGGAGCATGGCAGGGAGCACGAAGCGGAGCAGACGCAAGCCACGGGAGTGGGCAGGCACGTAGCACGGGGCGGAGCAGGCACGAAGCATCGGGGGGGGCGGGAGGAGAATCGGAGCCACGGGGGGGATCAGTACACGGAGCCACAGGGACGGAGCAGGTAACGAAGGTATCGGGGGGGAGCAGGCACGGAGCACGGGCCGGTGGCGGGCACGGGGACGGGCGGAGCAGACAGGGATGACAGGACGGAGCAGGCACGAAGCACAGGGGGGAAGCCAGGCACGGGACAGAAGGGGAGGCAGGTGAGCATGTGGCGGGAGCAGGCGGCACGGGCACCGGGGCGGATCAGGCATCGAGCACAGAGAAGGAGCGTGTACACTGAGGAGGGGGCGGAGACCGGGACAAAGCCCAGGGCAGAGCGCGCGCGGGCCGCCGCCGCCGGGGTGGGTGGGGAGAGAGATAGGCAAGGGATGGGGACAGAGCAGCCACCGAAGCAGGGACGAGCAGGAGAGGGATCAGGTTGCAGGAGCAGCCACGGGAGCAGGGCATGGAGCAGCCAACAGGGGGAGCAAGTGCAGGCACAGGCATGGGGAGCAGTGCAGGAGGCCCAGGGAGGAGGGCCAGGAGCCAGGGCAAGGAAGCACGGGAGGATGCAGCCACGAGAAGGTGCAGGTAACAGGCACGGGAGGCAGGGCAGGAGACACACGGGATTGAGGGCAAGGAGCAGGCAGGGGAGCAGTGGAGGGAGCACCCACGGGGAGCAGGTGCAGTCAGCCAATCAAACGGGAGAGGGCAGGAGCAGCCAAACCGGGAGCAGGGCAGGCACACGCACGGGAGGGGAGTAGGAGCAGCGGCGGAGCACGGCAGGAGCAGGCACGGGAGCAGGCAGGAATAAGCCACGGAAGCAGGGGCAGGAGGAGGCCACGGGAGGAGTGCAGGAGGTGTGGGCCGGGAGCAGGGGAGAAGAGCCACGGGAGCAGGGCAGTGGGCCGGCAGGGTGAGCAGGGCAGGAGGCAGCCACGGGAGCAGGGGCAGGAGAGCCACGAAATCAGGGCAGGAACAGGGAGGTGGTCAGGGAAGGCGGCAGGCCACGGAGCAGGTGCAGAGAGACCACTGAGTGTAGCAGGGGCAGAGAGCCAGGGGAGCAGGGCTAGGCGGCACGGTAGCACGGGAGTGGCAGCGGCGGGGGCAGAGGAGTAGCAGCCACGGGAGCAGGGGCCGGAGCAAGCCAAGGGAGCAGGGCAGGGAGCCAACAAACGGGAGGAGGCAGGAGCAGGCAGGGGGGAGCAGGGGATGAGCAGCCACGGATCAGTGCAGGAGCACCCACGTGAGCAGGATGTAGCACCCACGGGAGCAGGGCAGCAGCCACAACGGATGAGGCAGGATGCAGCCACTGGGAGCAGTGGAGGAGAAGTCCCACGGGAGCAGGGTCAGGAGCCCCACGGAGCAGGGCAGGAGTCAGCCACGGTGAGCAGGGCAGGAGCAAGCCACGGAGGCAGTGCAGGCACACGCAGGGGAGCAGGAGGAGGAGCAGCTGCGGGAGCAGGGCAGGAGCAGCCACGGAGCAGGTGCAGGAGCGGGCACGGGCAAGGAGGAGCAGGCCCACGGGAGGAGGACAGAGCAGCCAAGGAGGGCATGGGCAGGCACAGGCACTGAAACAGGGGAGAGCAGCCGCTTCGAGAGCAGGGGCAGGAGAGCCACGGAGCAAGGCAGGAACAGGCCGGAGCCAGGCAGGCAGGCGCAAGGAGCAGGGCAGGAGCAGGCAACGGGAGCAGGCCAGATCAGGCACGGGAGGAGGCCAGGAGCAGACACGGGGCAGGGCAGGAGCAGGCAAGGGATCAGGGGCAGGATGCAGCCACGGGAGCAGGGCAGGGAGCAGCCACTGGGAGCAGGGCAGGAGCAGGCACGGGAGGAAGTGGCAGGAGCAGGCACGAGAGCAGGGGAGGAAGCCAGGGGAACAGGTTTGCAGGAAGCAGCCAAGGGGAGCAGTGGCAGGAGAGCCACGGAAGCAGGGCAGGGGCAGGCACGGGGAGCACGGGAGGAGCAGCACGGGAGCAGAACAGTGAGAGCAACCGGAATGCAGGCAGGAGACGCAAGGGAGGGGGGCAGGAGCAGCCACCGGAGCAGGGGACGAGCAGACAGGGGAAGCAGGGCAGGAGCATGCCACGGGAGCAGGGTAGGAGCAGCACGCGGGAGGGCAGGAGCGGCAACGGGAGGAGGGGAGGAGCAGCCAAGGGTGCAGGGGAGGAGCAGCCACGGGAGCAGGGCAGGCGCAGCCCACGGGAGCAGGGCAGGCAAGGCAAGGGATCAGGGGAGGGAGCTAGCTGCGGGAGCAGGGCAGGAGCAGGCTACGGGAATGCAGGCAGAGCAGGCAGGGGAGCAGGGGGAGGAGCGGCCACGGGAAGCAGGCAGGAGTCCACAAAGGGAGGAGGGCAGGAGCAGCCACGGGAGGAGGGCAGGAGCGCCACGGGAGCAGGGGAGGAGCAGCCACGGAAGCAGGGAGGAGCAGCCCACGGGAGTCCGTGGCAGGGAGGCACAACGGGAGGAGGGCAGGAGCAGCCCGGGAGCAGTTGGGAGGAGAAAGCCACGGGAGTAAGGGCCAGGAGCACCACAGGAGGCAGAGCAGGGGGCAGCCACGGGAGCAGGCAGGAGCAGCCAGGGAGCATGCAGGCACACGCACGGGAGAAGGGGAGGAGAAGCGGCGGAGAGCAGGGGCAGGAGCGCCACGGAGCAGGGGCAGGGAGCAGGCACGGGGCAGGGGAGAGCAGAACCACGGGATGAGGGGGAGAGCCAGGGGACGAGGGCAGGACCAGGCAGGCGAGCAGGGGCAGGAGGCAGCCACGGGAGCGGGCAGGAGGGACAAGGGAGCAGGGCAGGAGAGCGACGGGCAGGGAGGAGCAGCCACGGGAGCAGGGCGGAGCCGCCACGGCGGCAGGCAGTTGCACACGCACGGTGAGCAGGGGAGGAGCAACGGCGGGAGCAGGCTAGGAGCACGTACGGGAGCAGGGCAGGCGCAGGACAGGAGCAGGGAGGCTCAACGCCGGGAGCAGGGGCAGGAGGCAGCGACAGGAGCAGGGGCAGGCCTATGTGTCACAGGAGCAGGGCAGGGGCAAGGCACGGGAGCAGGGCAGGAAGAGCAACGGGGCAGGGCAGGAGCGGGCACGGGATCAGGGGAGCAGCCAGAGAGCAAGGGGCAGGGCGCAAGCGCGAGAGCGGGCAGGAGAGCGACGTGAGCACGGCAGGAGGAGCACGGAGCGGTGCCAGTAGCAAGCGACTGGGAGGAGGGCAGGGAGAAGCCAGGTGAGCAGGGCAGTGATGCAGGCACGGGAGCAGGGGAGGAGAAACCACGGAAGCATAGGCAGGAGAGCCACCCAGCAGCAGGTGCAGGGAGCAGGCACGGAGCAGGCATGAGGCGGCACGTGGGGCCGGGGAGGGAGAGCGAAGGGAGCAGGGCGGGCGCAGGCAGGGGAGCAGGGCAGGTAGCGAAGGGAGCAAGGGAGGGAGCAACCACGAGAGCAAGGCAGGGAGAATGCCACCAAGCAGGGCAGGATGCAGGCACGGGAGCAGGCCAGGAACAGTGCACGGGAGGTAGGGGCAGGAGCAGACACGTGAAAGACAGGCAGGAGCAGGCACGAGAGCCAAGAGAGGAGGCCAGGGTAAAGGGGCAGGAGCAGCCCACGGGAGCAGGGCAGGAGCAGCCACGGGAGCAGTGCAGGAGCAGGCACGGAGGAGGGGCAGAGCAGGACACGGAGCAGGGCAGAGGCAAGGCACGGGGCAGGGAGGAGCAGCCCACGGGAGCAGAGGAGGAGGCAGCCACCGGGAGCAGGGCAGAGGCAGCCCACAGGAGCAGGGGCAGGAGCCAGGCCACGGGGCCGGGGGAGAGAGCGAAGGATGCTAGGGCGGGGGCAGGGAGGAGAGGGCAGGAGAGCGAAGGAAGCAGGCCGGAGCAACCACGGGAGCAGAAGCAAGGAGGGCCCATCGGGGAAGCAGGACAGGGAGCAACCCAAGGGAGCAGGGTCAAGAGGCAGCCCGGGATCAGGGCAGGAGCAAGGCACGGGGAAAAGGAGGAGCGGCACGAGAGCAGAGGAGGGAGAGCCAGGGAACAGGGGCCAGGAGCAAGCCACGGGAGCAGGGGCAGGAGCCCAGCACGGGAGCAGGGCAGGAGCAGGCACGGGAGGAGGCAGAGGCAGACACGGGAGCAGGGCAGGAGCAGGGCAAAGGGAGCAGGTGCATGAGCGCCACGGAGCAGGGCAGGACCAGCCCACGGGAAGCAGGGAGGAGGCAGGCACCAGGAGGAAGGCAGGAGCAGGCACGGAGAGCAGGGCATGAGAGCAGTGGGAACAGGGCTAGGGAGCAGCCACGGGAGCGGGGCAGGAGAGCCCACGGAAGCAGGGCAGGGGCCAGGCACGAGGAGCACGGGAGGAGCAAAGCCACGGGAGCAGACAGGAGGAGCAACCGAGCAGAGCAGGAAGACGCAAAGGGGAGGGGGGCAGAGCAGTGCCACCGGAGCAGGACGAGCAGACAGGGGAGCAGGGCAGAGCAGCACGGGAGCAGGGGGAGGAGCAGCCACGGGAGGAGGGCAGAAGCGGCAACGGGAGGAGGGCAGGAGCAGCCACGGGAGCAAGGGAGAAAGGCCACGGTGAGAAGGTCAGGAGCCCCACACGGAGCAGAGAGGGGCAGCCACCGGGAGCAGGGCAGAAGCAGCCAGGGACGGCGGCACCCAAACGCACGGAGCAGGGGAGGAGCAGCGGCGAAGAGCAGGGCAGGAGCAGCCACGGGAGCAGGCAGGCCACGAGGAGGGGAGCAGAGGAGGAGCAGTGGCGGCGGAGCAGTGGCAGGAGCAGCCACGGTGAGCATGGTGAAGGAGCAGGCACGGAACAGGGCAGGAAGCAGGGAGGAGGAGGGGAGGAGGAGCCACGGGGGCAGGGCAGGAGCAGCCACGGGAGCAAGGACAGGGCACAGGCAGGGAAGAAGGCAGATAGCGACAACGGAGGGAGGGGCAGGAGCGGCAGGGAAGGCACGGGACGAGCAGCCACGGGAGAAGGGCAAGAGCAGCCCACGGGAGCAGGGGAGGAGCAAGCCACGGGAGCAGGGCAGGAGCCACAACGGAGGAGGCAGGAGCAGGCAGGGGAGCAGGGGAGCAGCAGCCACGGGGCGCAGGGCAGGAGCACCCACGGGAGCAGGGGGAGGAAGCAGCACGGGAGCAGGGCAGCAGCCACAACGGAAGGAGGGCAGGAGCAGCCACAGGGAGGCAGGGGAGGAGAAGCCAACGGAGCAGGGCAGGAGCACCCACGGGAGCAGGGCAGGGCACACGCACGGGAGGGCAGGAGGAGAGCAGCGGCGGGAGCAGGGCTAGGAGCAGCCAACGGGAGCAGGGCCAGGAGCAGGCACGGAGCAGGGCGGAGCAGTGAAGGGAGTCAGGGGAGGAGCAGCCAGAGGGGCAGGGCGGGCACGGCACGGAGCAGGGCAGGACAGCCTACGGGAGCAGGGCGGGAGGAGGGAAGAGAAGCACAAGGCACGGACACGAGAGCACGGCAGGCTAAAGGGACGGCAAGCAGTGGGCAGTGAGCAGGCACGGGGAGGGCAGGAGCCACAAACGGGGGGAGGCCAGAGCAGGCAGGGAAGCGCGGAGGAGCAGCCCGGGAGAAGGGGCAAGAGGCAGCCACGGGAGCAGGGCGCAGCCACAACCGGGAGCAGGGCAGAGCAGCCACGGGAGCAGGAGGGAGCAGCACGGGAGGCAAGGGGAGGAGCAGCCACGTGACAGGGCAGAGCAGCGGCGGGAGCAGGGCAGGAGCGCCAGGGAGCAGGGCGAGGCAAGCCACGGGAGCAGGGCAGAGCAGGCCACCGGAGGCAAGGCATGAGATCCAAGGGACGGTAGGCAGGAGCAGGCCGCAGCAGGGCAGGAGTCAGCCCGGCGGGCTCAGGAGGCGCCAGGGGGAGCGTGGCACAGGAGAGCGACGGGAGGGGGCCAGGAGCAGACGGAAAGGAGGGCAGGAGGCAGCCACGGGAGCCCACAGGGAGGAGCAGCCACGGTGAGCGGGCAGAGCAGCCACGGGAGCAGGGGGAGCAGCCCACGGTGGCAGGGGCAGGAGAGACACCGGAGCAGGGCAGGGAGAGCCACGGGAGCAGGGCGACAGGACGGGAACACGGCAGGCAGCCCGGGAGCAGGGGCAGAAGAGCCAGGGGAGCAGGGAAGGAAGCAGGGCACGGGAGCAGGGCCGGAGCAGGAACGGCAGCAGGGGAGGAGCAGCCCAGGAGCAGGGAGGGCAGCACGGGAGCAGCAGAGGAGCCCACTGAGCAGGGCGGAGGAGGCACAGTGAGCAGCACCAGGCAGACACGAGAGCACGGCAGGCGTAAGGCACGGGAGCAGGGCAGGGGCCGCCAGGGGATTAGGGCAGGAGCAGCCACGGAGAAGGCGGGAGCATCCACGGGAGGAGGGCAGGCACAAGCAGGGAGCAAAAGGGCAGGGAGGGCACGGGAGGAGGCAGGGAGCAGGCACGGGAGCAGGGAGGGAGCAGGCAGGGGAGCAGGGCAGGAGGCAGCCAGGGGGGGAGGGCAGAAGATGGCAAAGTAGCAGCGGAGGAGAGTCCACGTGGAGGCAGGGCAGGCGCAGGCAAGGGGAGCAGGGGCAGGCAGGCGCGGGAACAGGGGAGGGGGAGCGGCGGGCAGATGACGAGCAGCCACGGAGCGAGGGCCGAGCAAGCCACGGAGCAGGGAGGAGAAAGCCACGGGAGCAGGGCAGGAGCACCCCACGGAGCAGGGCAGGAGCAGCCACGGGAGCAGGGGCAGGCAACACGCACGAGAGCAGAGGAGGGAGCAAAGCGTCGGAGCCAGGGCAGGACACCACGAGAGCAGGGCAGGAGCAGGCACGGGGAGCAGGGCGGGCAGGGACGGAGCAGGGAGGGGCGAGCCAGAGGTGCAGGGCCGGCGAGGCACGGGAGCAGGGCAGGAGAGCCACGGCAAGGCAGGCGGATGAGGCACAGGAGCAGCACAAGGGCAAGACACGAGAGCACGGCAGGCGAAAGGAGGCAAAAGCAGGCAGGAGCAGGCACGGGGGCAGGGCAGGAGCCAGCCACAGGAGCGGGCAGGAGTGACAGGGGAGCCAGGTGCAGGAGAAGCCACCGGAGCAGGGCGGGAGGAGGCACAGGAGAAAGCACAAGGCAGACACGATAGGAACGGCAGGCAAGGACGCAAGCAGGCAGGAGCAGGGCACGGGAGCAGGGCCAGGAGCCCAACGGGATGAGGGCAGGAGCAGGCAGGAAGCGCGCGGAGGAGCAGCCACGGAAGCAGGACAGGAGCAGCCAAGGAAGGCAGGCAGGGCACAGGCACGGGGCGGGGGAGCAGGCCCGCGGGAAGCAGGGCAGCGAGGCAGCCGGGGAGCAGGGCAGGAACAGGGCCGGGAGCAGGGCCAGGAGCAGGCGCAGGATGCAGGGCCAGGAGCAGGCACGGCAGCAGGCCAGGAGCGGCACGTGAGGAGGGCAGGAGGCAGACACGGGAGCAGGGCAGGAGGCAGGGCAGGAGCAGCGGAGCAGCCACTGGAGCGGGGCCAACAGCAGCCACGGAGCCAGGGCGGAGGCAAGGCCGGGAAACAAGGGCAGGAGCAGGCACGAGAGCAGGGGAGGAGAGGCCAGGGGAACAGGGCAGGAGGCAGCCAGGGAGCAGGGGCAGGAGAGCCAGCGCGAGCAGGGCAGGGGGCAGGCACGGTGGAGCACAGAGGAGGCAGCCACGGGAGCAGGAACAGGAGGAGCAACCGGAGAGAGGCAGGGAGAGGCAAGGGGGGGGCAGGAGCAGCCACGGGGCAGGGGGACAAGCAGACGGAGCAGGTCAGGGAGCAAAGCCACGGAGAGGCAGGATCAGCCACCTAGGAGCGGGCAGGCACAGGCAGGAGCAGGGCAGGAGCCACAACGGAGGAGGGCAGGAGCAGGCAGGAAGCACGGGAGGAAGCAGCCACGGGAGAAGGGCGAAAGACAGCCACGGGAGCAGGGCAGGGAGGCCCACAACGGGAGGAGGCATGGAGCAGGCAGGGGAGCAGGGGAGGAGCGCACGGAGCAGCGGGCAGTCAGCCACAACGGGAGGAGGGCAGGGGAGCAGCCACGGAGCAGGGTAGGGAGAAGCCACGGTGAGAGGGGCTGGGAGCAGCCACGGGAGCAGGGGAGGGAGCAGCCAGGAAGGCAGGGAGGAGCAGGCACGGGAGCAGGGCAGGAGCTCACAACGGAGGATGGATAGGAGCAGGGCAGGGAGCAGGGAGGAGGCAGCCACGGACCAGGCAGCAAGGCCACAACGGGAGGAAGGCTAGAGCAAGGCCCGGAGCATAGGGGAGGATTAGCCACGGGAGAAGGCAGGGAGCACCCACGGGAGCAGAGAGAGGCGCCAGGGGAGCAGGGAGAAGCAGCGGGGAGCAGGGCAGGGCACACGGCACCGGGAGCAGGGAGGAGCAGCGGGGCGAGAGCAGGGCAGGAGCAGCCACGGGAGCAGGGCAGGAGCAGGCCACGGGGAGGAGGGCAGATAGCAGCCAGGGAGCAGGTGCAGGCACACGCACGGGAGCAGGGAGGAAGCAGCGGGGAAGAGGCAGGGCAGGAGCAGCCACGGGAGCAGGGCAGGAGCAGGCACGGGGGCAGGGGAGGAGCAGCCACGGAGGAGGGCAGGAGGCCAGGGGGAACGAGGGCGGAGCAAGGCAGGCGAGCAGGGCAGGAGCAGCCACGAGCAGGCAGGAGGGACCAAGGGGAGCAGGGCAGGAGGAGCGACGGGAGCAGGGCAGGAGCAGCCACGGAGCAGGGGCAGGAGCGGCCACGGAGCAGGCAGGCATCACGCACGGGAGCAGGGGAGGAGCAACGGCGGGAGCAGGGCAGGAGCAGCGACGAGCAGGGCAGGCGCAGGCACTTAGGAGCAGGGCAGGGGCAGGCACGGGATGCAGGGCAGGAGAAGGCACGGGGCAGGGCAGGGAGCGGGCACGGGAGGCAGGGGAGCAGCCAGAGGAGCAGGGCAGGCGCAGGCGCGAAGAGCAAGGGCAGTGAGAGCGACGGGGCACGGCAGGAGGATGGCACGGAGCGGGGCCAGAGCAGCGACGAGAGGGGGCAGGAGAAGCCGGGAGCAGGGCAGGAGCAGGCACGGGAGCCAGGGGAGAGGAGCAACCACGGGAGCAGGGCAGGAGACCACGCAGAGAAGGGCAGGAGCAGGCACGGGAGCAGGGCTAGGAGCGGGCACGGCCGAGGGACGGAGCGATAGGGACCAGGGCGGCGCAGGGCAGGGGAGCAGGGCAGGGAGAGCGAAAGGAAACAGGGCCGGAGCAACCACGGGAGCAGAAGCAAGAGGGTCACCGGGAGCAGGGCAGGAGGAGGGAGGGAGCAAGGGAGAGAAAGCCACAGGAGCAGGGCAGGAGAGCCACGGGAGCAGGGCAGGAGCAGGCACGGGGTAGCAGTGGGCAGGCAAAGGCAGGGGAGGCAGGGCGTAGGAGAAGCGAGGGAGCAGGGCAGAAGCAGGCTACGGGAGCAGGGCAGGAGCAGCCACGGGCAGCAGGACAGGAGCAGCCAAGAGCAGGCAGGACAGCACGGAGCAGGGGTAGGAGCAGCCTGCGGGAGCAGGGGCAGGATGCAGGCAGGGAGCAGGCAGGAACAGGCCCGGAGCAGGCAGGAGCAGCGCAGGAGCAGGGCAGGAGCAGGCACTGGAGCAGGCCGGAGCAGGCAGGAGGAGGGCAGAGCAGACGGAGCAAGGCAGGAGCAGGCAAGGATGCAAGGGCAGGAGCAGCCACGGGAGCAGGGCAAGAGCAGCCACGGGAGCCGGGCATGGAGAGCCACGGGAAGCAGGGCTTAGGGGCAGGCACGGGAGCACGGGAGGAGCAACCACGGGGAGCAGGACAGGGAGCAACCGGAGCAGAGCAGGAGAGGCAAGGGGGGGCAGGAGCAGCCAGGGGAGCAGGACGAGCAGACAGGGGAGCAGGGCAGGCAGCAGCCACGGGAGCTAGGGGTAGGTTGTCTTTAGTCCACGGGAGAAGGGCAGGAGCGGCAACGGGAGCAGGGCAGGGCAGCCACGGGAGCAGTGGCTCAGGAGCAGGCATCGGGTAGCAGGGCAGAGAGCCACGGAGCTGGGGGCGACAGGAGGGGACACGGCAGGGCAGGCCCGGGAGCGCAGGGCAAAAGGAGCCACGGGAGCAGAGAAGGAGCAGCCACGGGAGCAGGGCCGGAGCAGGAACGGCAGCAGGGAGGAGCAGCCACAGGAGCTAGGGGCGGCGCTTAGCACAGGAGCAGGGCAGGAGAGCCAGGGGAGCCCAGGGCGGGAGGAGGCACTAGGATGCAACTACCGGCAGGACACGAATGAGCACGGCAGGCGAAGGGCACGGGAGCAGGGCAGGGGGCCCGCCAGGGGAGGAGGGCTAGGAGAGCCACGGGAGAAAGGCGGGAGCAGCACGGAGTGGGGCAGGCACAGGCAAGGGAGCTAGGCAGGAGAGGCACGGGAAGCGAGGCCGGGAGCAGGCACGGAGCAGGGGGAGCAGCCAAGGAGCAGGGCAGGAAGAGCCTACGGGAGCCAGCCACAGGAGTGTAAGCAGTGTGTCTAGGAGCGGCAAGGGAGCAGGGGCAGGAGCAGGCATGGGGGAGCAGGGCAGGAGCAGCCAGGGGGAGGGCAGAGCAGGGCAATTAGTATGCAGCGGAGGGAGCAGCCACGGGAGCCAGGTGTCAGCGCAGGGCAAGGGTAGAATGAGCATGCAGGTGCTGGTAGCAGGGTAGGGGCAGCGGCGGGGCATGATGTGTAGAGTATGATCAGCTTCGTGTTCAGTACATGATCAGCCACGTGATCAGTGCATGATCAGTCACGTGTTCAGTGCGTGATCAGTGAAGTGATCAGTGTATGATCATCCATATTTTCAGTGTGTGCACAGTCAAGTGATCAGTGCATTACAGCCACGTGATCAGTTCTTGATTAGTCACATGATAAGCACAATTCAGACACGAGATAACTGCATGCTAATTTACGCAATCCGCGCATGATCAGGCACGTGATCAGTGCATGATCAGTCACGTTAATCAGTGTATGTTCAGCCATGTGATCAGTGCATGATAGCCACGTGACTAGTGCATGATCAGTCACGTGATCAGTGCATGATCCACAACGTGATTAGTGCATGATCAGTCATGTAATCTCTGTATGATCAGCCACGTGATCAGTGCTTGATCAGGCACGTGAAGAATGAATGATCAGTCACGAGATCAGTGTATTATAGCCAGGTTAACAGGCATGATCAGCCACGTGATCAGTGCATGATAGCCACGTAATCAGTGCATGGTCAGTCACGTGATCACTGTATGATCAGCCACGTGATCAGTACATGATAGCAACCTGATCAGAGCATGAGAATGCAAATGGATTTGTGCATGATCAGCCACGTGATCAGTGTTTTGATCAGACCACGTGTTCAGTGCATGATAGACACGTGATCAGTGCAGCGATAACCACGTGATCTCATTGTCTACAATTACGTGAACACTGCATGTGCAGTCCCGTGATCAGTGCATTATAGCCACGTGATCAGTTTCTTGATTAGTCACATGATCAGCACCATTCAGACACGAGTTCACTGCATGCTAAGTCACGTGATCAGTTCATGTTCCGCCATGTGATTAGTGCATGATCAGCCACGTGATAAATGCGTGATCATCCACGTGATTATTGCATGCACAATTCAAGTTGATCAGTGCATGATTAGTCTCGTGATCTATGCATTGATCAGTCACGTGATCAGTGTATGATCAGCCACGTGATCAGTACATGATAGCAACCTGATCAGAGCATGATATGCAATGGGATTTGTGCATGATCAGCCACGTGATCATTGTATGATCAGCCACATGATGAGTGCATGATCAGCAACGTGATCAGTGCATGATCAGCCACGGGGATCAGTGCATGA
Source organism: Bos taurus (assembly GCF_002263795.3). Taxonomy (NCBI): domain Eukaryota; kingdom Metazoa; phylum Chordata; class Mammalia; order Artiodactyla; family Bovidae; genus Bos; species Bos taurus. The sequence continues at coordinate 49,445 of NW_020191415.1, forward strand.
TCAGGCACGTGATCAGTGCATGATCAGCCACGGGATCAGTGCATGATCAGGCCCGTGATCAGTGCATGATCAGTCATGTGATCAGTGTATTATCCACCACGTATCAGTGCATGATCCACAAAGTGATTAGTGCATGATCAGCCACGTGATCAGTGCATGATCAGCCACGTGATCAGTGCATGATAGCCACGTGATCATTGTCTACAATTACGTGAACACTGCATGTGCAGTCCCGTGATCAGTGCATAATAGCCACGTGATCAGTGAATGATCAGTCACGTGATCAGTGCCTGATCAGTAACGTCATCAGTGTATGATCATCCACATGATCAGTGCAGTGCGCAGTCACGTGATCAGTGCATTATAGCCACGTGATCAGTTCTTGATTAGTCACATGATCAGCACCATTCAGATACGAGAATCACTGCATGCTAAATCACGTGATCAGTTCATGTTCCGCCATGTGATTAGTGCATGATCAGCCACGTGATAAATGCGTGATCATCCACGTGATTATTGCATGCACAATCAAGTGATCAGTGCATGATAGTCACGTGATCTATGCATGATCAGTCACGTGATCTGTGTATGATCAGCCAAGTGATCAGTGCATGATAACCACGTGACCAGCACATGATTAATCAGTGCATGATCAGTCAAGTGATCAGTGCATGATCAGTCATGTGATCAGTGCATGATCAGCCATTTTTTTTAGTGCATAAGCAGTCAAGTGATCAGCGTATTATCATCCACGTGATCAGTGCATGCGCAGTCAAGTGATCAGTGCATGCAGTCTGGTGATCAGTGTATTTTCAGCTTCGTGTTCAGAGTACGATCAGCCACGTGATCAGTGCCTGATCAGCCACGTGATCAGTGTATCATCAGCCACATGATCAGTGCATGATCAGGCACATGATCAGTGCATGCACAGTCCTGTGATCAGTGTATGATCAGCTTCGTGATCAGTGCATGATAGCCACGTAAACAGTGCATGAACTGGTATGTGTTCACTTAATGCGCAGTCACGTGATCAGTGCATGATAGACACGTGATCAGTGCATGATAGCCATGTGATCAGTGCATGCAGTCACGTGATCAGTGTATTTTCAGCTTCGTGTTCAGAGTATGATCAGCCACGTGATCAGTGCATGATCCACAACGTGATTAGTGCATGATCAATCATGTGACCAGTGTATGATCAGCCACGTGATCAGTTCATGATCACCCACGTGTTCAGTGTATGATCAGCCACGTGATCAGTGCATCATCCACAACGTGATTAGTGCATGATCAGCACATTGAAGCAGTGTAATGATAAGCCACGTGATCAGTTCATGATCACCCACGTGATCAGTGCATGATCAGCCACGTGATCAGTGCATGATCAGCCACGTGAAGAATGCATGATCAGTCACGAGATCAGTGTATTATAGCTCAGGTTAACAGTGCATGATCAGCCACGTGATCAGTGCATGATAGCCACGTAATCAGTGCATGGTCAGTCACGTGATCACTGTATGATCAGCCACATGATCAGTACATGATAGCAACCTGATCAGAGCATGAGATGCAATGGGATTTGTGCATGATCAGCCACGTGATCAGTGTACGATCATACATGTGATCAGTGAATGATCAGCCACGTGATCATTGTATGATCAGCCACGTGATGAGTGCATGATCTGCAACGTGATCAATGCATGATCAGCCACGGGATCAGTGCATGATCAGGCACGTGATCAGTGCATGATCAGTCATGTGATCAGTGTATGATCCGCCACGTATCAGTGCATGATCCACAAAGTGATTAGTGCATGATCAGCCACGTGATCAGTGCATGATCAGCCACGTGATCAGTGTTTGATCAGCCACGTGTTCAGTGCATGATAGACACGTGATCAGTGCATGATAGCCACGTGATCATTGTCTACAATTACGTGAACACTGCATGTGCAGTCCCGTGATCAGTGCATAATAGCCACGTGATCAGTGAATGATCAGTCACGTGATCAGTGCCTGATCAGTAACGTCATCAGTGTATGATCATCCACATGATCAGTGCATGCGCAGTCACGTGATCAGTGCATTATAGCCACGTGATCAGTTCTTGATTAGTCACATGATCAGCACCATTCAGACACGAGATCACTGCATGCTAAGTCACATGATCAGTTCATGTTCCGCCATGTGATTAGTGCATGATCAGCCACGTGATAAATGCGTGATCATCCACGTGATTATTGCATGCACAATCAAGTGATCAGTGCATGATAGTCACGTGATCTCTGCATGATCAGTCACGTGATCAGTGTATGATCAGCCAAGTGATCAGTGCATGATAGCCACGTGACCAGCACATGATTAATCAGTGCATGATCAGTCAAGTGATCAGTGCATGATCAGTCATGTGATCAGTGCATGATCAGCCATTTTTTTAGTGCATAAGCAGTCAAGTGATCAGCGTATTATCATCCACGTGATCAGCGCATGTGCAGTCAAGTGATCAGTGCATGCATCTCGTGATCAGTGTATTTTCAGCTTCGTGTTCAGAGTACGATCAGCCACGTGATCAGTGCCTGATCAGCCACGTGATCAGTGTATCATCAGCCACATGATCAGTGCATGATCAGCCACATGATCAGTGCATGCACCGTCCTGTGATCAGTGTATGATCAGCTTCGTGATCAGTGCATGAACAGCCACGTGATCAGTGCATGATCAGCCACATGATCAATGCATGCACATTCATGTGATCAGTGCATGATCCACAACGTGATTAGTGCATGATCAGTCATGTAATCACTGTATGATCAGCCACGTGATAAGTGCAAGTACAGCCACGTGATCAGTGCATGATCCACAACGTGATTAGTTCATGATCAGTCATGTGATCAGTGTATGATCAGCCACGTGATCAGTGCATCATCCACAACGTGATTAGTGCATGATCAGCCACGTGATCAGTGCATGCACACTCACGTGATTGGAATATGATCAGCTTCGTGATCAGTGCATGATCAGGCACGTGATCAGTGCATGATCAGTCACGTGATCACAGTATGAACAGCCACGTGATCAGTGCATGATAGCGACGTGTCTAGTGCATGATCAGTCACGTGATCAGTGCATGATAGCCACGTGATCAGTGCATGATCAGTCATGTGAGTAGTGCATGATTTGTCACTTGATCAGTGTATAATTTCCACGTGATCAGTTCATGCGCCGTCATGTGATCAGTGCATGATCAGTCACGTGACCAATGCATGATCAGCCACGTGATCAGTGCATGATAGCCGCGTAAACAGTGCATGAACAGGTATGTGTTCAGTTAATGCGCAGTCACGTGATCAGTGCATGATAGACACGTGATCAGTGCATGATAGCCATGTGATCAGTGCATGCAGTCACGTGATCAGTGTATTTTCAGCTTCGTGTTCAGAGTATGGTCAGCCACGTGATCAGTGCCTGATCAGCCACGTGATCAGTGCATGATCCACAACGTGATTAGTGCATGATCAATCATGTGATCAGTGTATGATCAGCCACGTGATCAGTTCATGATCACCCACGTGATCAGTGTATGATCAGCCAGGTGATCAGTGCATCATCCACAACGTGATTAGTGCATGATCAGCCAGGTGAGCAGTGTATGATAAGCCACGTGATCAGTTCATGATCACCCACGTGATCAGTGCATGATCAGCCACGTGATCAGTGCATGATCAGCCACGTGAAGAATGCATGATCAGTCACGAGATCAGTGTATTATACCCAGGTTAACAGTGCAAGATCAGCCACCTGATCAGTGCATGATAGCCACGTAATCAGTGCATGGTCAGTCACGTGATCACTGTATGATCAGCCACGTGATCAGTACATGATAGCAACCTGATCAGAGCATGATATGCAATGGGATTTGTGCATGATCAGCCACGTGATCAGTGTACGATCATACATGTGATCAGTGCATGATCAGCCACGTGATCATTGTATGATCAGCCACGTGATGAGTGCATGATCTGCAACGTGATCAGTGCATGATCAGCCACGGGATCAGTGCATGATCAGGCACGTGATCAGTGCATGATCAGTCATGTGATCAGTGTATGTTCATCCACGTATCAGTGCATGATCCACAAAGTGATTAGTGCATGATCAGCCACGTGATCAGTGCATGATCAGCCACGTGACCAGCACATGATTAATCAGTGCATGATCAGTCAAGTGATCAGTGCATGATCAGTCATGTGATCAGTGCATGATCAGCCATTTTTTTAGTGCATAAGCAGTCAAGTGATCAGCGTATTATCATCCACGTGATCAGTGCATGCGCAGTCAAGTGATCAGTGCATGCAGTCTCGTGATCAGTGTATTTTCAGCTTCGTGTTCAGAGTACGATCAGCCACGTGATCAGTGCCTGATCAGCCACGTGATCAGTGTATCATCAGCCACATGATCAGTGCATGATCAGCCACATGATCAGTGCATGCACAGTCCTGTGATCAGTGTATGATCAGCTTCGTGATCAGTGCATGAACAGCCACGTGATCAGTGCATGATCAGCCACATGATCAATGCATGCACATTCATGTGATCAGTGCATGATCCACAACGTGATTAGTGCATGATCAGTCATGTAATCACTGTATGATCAGCCACGTGATAAGTGCAAGAACAGCCACGTGATCAGTGCATGATCCACAACGTGATTAGTTCATGATCAGTCATGTGATCAGTGTATGATCAGCCACGTGATCAGTGCATCATCCACAATGTGATTAGTGCATGATCAGCCACGTGATCAGTGCATGCACACTCACGTGATTGGAGTATGATCAGCTTCGTGATCAGTGCATGATCAGGCACGTGATCAGTGCATGATCAGTCACGTGATCACTGTATGAACAGCCACGTGATCAGTGCATGGTAGCGACGTGTCTAGTGCATGATCAGTCACGTGATCAGTGCATGATAGCCACGTGATCAGTGCATGATCAGTCACGTGATTAGTGCATGATTTGTCACTTGATCAGTGTATAATATCCACGTGATCAGTTCATGCGCCGTCATGTGATCAGTGCATGATACGCAACGTGATCAGTGCATGATCAGTCACGTGACCAATGCATGATCAGCCACGTGATCAGTGCATGATAGCCACGTAAACAGTGCATGAACAGGTATGTGTTCAGTTAATGCGCAGTCACGTGATCAGTGCATGATAGACACGTGATCAGTGCATGATAGCCATGTGATCAGTGCATGCAGTCACGTGATCAGTGTATTTTCAGCTTCGTGTTCAGAGTATGATCAGCCACGTGATCAGTGCCTGATCAGCCACGTGATCAGTGCATGATCCACAACGTGATTAGTGCATGATCAATCATGTGACCAGTGTATGATCAGCCACGTGATCAGTTCATGATCACCCACGTGATCAGTGTATGATCAGCCACGTGATCAGTGCATCATCCACAACGTGATTAGTGCATGATCAGCAACGTGAGCAGTGTATGATAAGCCACGTGATCAGTTCATGATCACCCACGTGATCAGTGCATGATCAGCCACGTGATCAGTGCATGATCAGCCACGTGAAGAATGCATGATCAGTCACGAGATCAGTGTATTATAGCCAGGTTAACAGTGCATGATCAGCCACGTGATCAGTGCATGATAGCCACGTGATCAGTGAATGTTAGCCACGTAATCAGTGCATGGTCAGTCACGTGATCACTGTATGATCAGCCACGTGATCAGTACATGATAGCAACCTGATCAGAGCATGAGATGCAATGGGATTTGTGCATGATCAGCCACGTGATCAGTGTACGATCATACATGTGATCAGTTCATGATCACCCACGTGATCAGTGTATGATCAGCCACGTGATGAGTGCATGATCTGCAATGTGATCAGTGCATGATCAGCCACGGGATCAGTGCATGATCAGGCACGTGATCAGTGCATGATCAGTCATGTGATCAGTGTATGATCCGCCACGTATCAGTGCATGATCCACAAAGTTATTAGTGCATGATCAGCCACGTGATCAGTGCATGATCAGCCACGTGATCAGTGTTTGATCAGCCACGTGTTCAGTGCATGATAGACACGTGATCAGTGCATGATAGCCACGTGATCATTGTCTACATTTACGTGAACACTGCATGTGCAGTCCCGTGATCAGTGCATAATAGCCACGTGATCAGTGAATGATCAGTCACGTGATCAGTGCCTGATCAGTAACGTCATCAGTGTATGATCATCCACATGATCAGTGCATGCGCAGTCACGTGATCAGTGCATTATAGCCACGTGATCAGTTCTTGATTAGTCACATGATCAGCACCATTCAGACACGAGATCACTGCATGCTAAGTCACGTGATCAGTTCATGTTCCGCCATGTGATTAGTGCATGATCAGCCACGTGATAAATGCGTGATCATCCACGTGATTATTGCATGCACAATCAAGTGATCAGTGCATGATAGTCACGTGATCTATGCATGATCAGTCACGTGATCAGTGTATGATCAGCCAAGTGATCAGTGCATGATAGCCACGTGACCAGCACATGATTAATCAGTGCATGATCAGTCAAGTGATCAGTGCATGATCAGTCATGTGATCAGTGCATGATCAGCCATTTTTTTAGTGCATAAGCAGTCAAGTGATCAGCGTATTATCATCCACGTGATCAGCGCATGCGCAGTCAAGTGATCAGTGCATGCATCTCGTGATCAGTGTATTTTCAGCTTCGTGTTCAGAGTACGATCAGCCACGTGATCAGTGCCTGATCAGCCACGTGATCAGTGTATCATCAGCCACATGATCAGTGCATGATCAGCCACATGATCAGTGCATGCACCGTCCTGTGATCAGTGTATGATCAGCTTCGTGATCAGTGCATGAACAGCCACGTGATCAGTGCATGATCAGCCACATGATCAATGCATGCACATTCATGTGATCAGTGCATGATCCACAACGTGATTAGTGCATGATCAGTCATGTAATCACTGTATGATCAGCCACGTGATAAGTGCAAGTACAGCCACGTGATCAGTGCATGATCCACAACGTGATTAGTTCATGATCAGTCATGTGATCAGTGTATGATCAGCCACGTGATCAGTGCATCATCCACAACGTGATTAGTGCATGATCAGCCACGTGATCAGTGCATGCACACTCACGTGATTGGAATATGATCAGCTTCGTGATCAGTGCATGATCAGGCACGTGATCAGTGCATGATCAGTCACGTGATCACTGTATGAACAGCCACGTGATCAGTGCATGATAGCGACGTGTCTAGTGCATGATCAGTCACGTGATCAGTGCATGATAGCCACGTGATCAGTGCATGATCAGTCACGTGAGTAGTGCATGATTTGTCACTTGATCAGTGTATAATATCCACGTGATCAGTTCATGCGCCGTCATGTGATCAGTGCATGATACGCAACGTGATCAGTGCATGATCAGTCACGTGACCAATGCATGATCAGCCACGTGATCAGTGCATGATAGCCACGTAAACAGTGCATGAACAGGTATGTGTTCAGTTAATGCGCAGTCACGTGATCAGTGCATGATAGACACGTGATCAGTGCATGATAGCCATGTGATCAGTGCATGCAGTCACGTGATCAGTGTATTTTCAGCTTCGTGTTCAGAGTATGATCAGCCACGTGATCAGTGCCTGATCAGCCACGTGATCAGTGCATGATCCACAACGTGATTAGTGCATGATCAATCATGTGACCAGTGTATGATCAGCCACGTGATCAGTTCATGATCACCCACGTGATCAGTGTATGATCAGCCAGGTGATCAGTGCCTCATCCACAACGTGATTAGTGCATGATCAGCCACGTGAGCAGTGTATGATAAGCCACGTGATCAGTTCATGATCACCCACGTGATCAGTGCATGATCAGCCACGTGATCAGTGCATGATCAGCCACGTGAAGAATGCATGATCAGTCACGAGATCAGTGTATTATAGCCAGGTTAACAGTGCATGATCAGCCACGTGATCAGTGCATGATAGCCACGTAATCAGTGCATGGTCAGTCACGTGATCACTGTATGATCAGCCACGTGATCAGTACTTGATAGCAACCTGATCAGAGCATGATATGCAATGGGATTTGTGCATGATCAGCCACGTGATCAGTGTACGATCATACATGTGATCAGTGCATGATCAGCCACGTGATCATTGTATGATCAGCCACGTGATGAGTGCATGATCTGCAACGTGATCAGTGCATGATCAGCCACGGGATCAGTGCATGATCAGGCACGTGATCAGTGCATGATCAGTCATGTGATCAGTGTATGATCATCCACGTATCAGTGCATGATCCACAAAGTGATTAGTGCATGATCAGCCACGTGATCAGTGCATGATCAGCCACGTGACCAGCACATGATTAATCAGTGCATGATCAGTCAAGTGATCAGTGCATGATCAGTCATGTGATCAGTGCATGATCAGCCATTTTTTTAGTGCATAAGCAGTCAAGTGATCAGCGTATTATCATCCACGTGATCAGTGCATGCGCAGTCAAGTGATCAGTGCATGCAGTCTCGTGATCAGTGTATTTTCAGCTTCGTGTTCAGAGTACGATCAGCCACGTGATCAGTGCCTGATCAGCCACGTGATCAGTGTATCATCAGCCACATGATCAGTGCATGATCAGCCACATGATCAGTGCATGCACAGTCCTGTGATCAGTGTATGATCAGCTTCGTGATCAGTGCATGAACAGCCACGTGATCAGTGCATGATCAGCCACATGATCAATGCATGCACATTCATGTGATCAGTGCATGATCCACAACGTGATTAGTGCATGATCAGTCATGTAATCACTGTATGATCAGCCACGTGATAAGTGCAAGAACAGCCACGTGATCAGTGCATGATCCACAACGTGATTAGTTCATGATCAGTCATGTGATCAGTGTGTGATCAGCCACGTGATCAGTGCATCATCCACAACGTGATTAGTGCATGATCAGCCACGTGATCAGTGCATGCACACTCACGTGATTAGAGTATGATCAGCTTCATGATCAGTGCATGATCAGGCACGTGATCAGTGCATGATCAGTCACGTGATCACTGTATGAACAGCCACGTGATCAGTGCATGATAGCGACGTGTCTAGTGCATGATCAGTCACGTGATCAGTGCATGATAGCCACGTGATCAGTGCATGATCAGTCACGTGATTAGTGCATGATTTGTCACTTGATCAGTGTATAATATCCACGTGATCAGTTCATGCGCCGTCATGTGATCAGTGCATGATACGCAACGTGATCAGTGCATGATCAGTCACGTGACCAATGCATGATCAGCCACGTGATCAGTGCATGATAGCCACGTAAACAGTGCATGAACAGGTATGTGTTCAGTTAATGCGCAGTCACGTGATCAGTGCATGATAGACACGTGATCAGTGCATGATAAATCACGTGATCAGTGCCTTATCAGTAATGTCATCAGTGTATGATCATCCACATGATCAGTGCATGCGCAGTCACGTGATCAGTGCATTATAGCCAGGTGATCAGTTCTTGATTAGTCACATGATCAGCACCATTCAGACACGAGATCACTGCATGCTAAGTCACGTGATCAGTTCATGTTCCGCCATGTGATTAGTGCATGATCAGCCACGTGATAAATGCGTGATCATCCACGTGATTATTGCATGCACAATCAAGTGATCAGTGCATGATAGTCACGTGATCTATGCATGATCAGTCACGTGATCAGTGTATGATCAGCCAAGTGATCAGTGCATGATAGCCACGTGACCAGCACATGATTAATCAGTGCATGATCAGTCAAGTGATCAGTGCATGATCAGTCATGTGATCAGTGCATGATCAGCCATTTTTTTAGTGCATAAGCAGTCAAGTGATCAGCGTATTATCATCAACGTGAGCAGTGCATGCACAGTCAAGTGATCAGTGCATGCAGTCTCGTGATCAGTGTATTTTCAGCTTCGTGTTCAGAGTACGATCAGCCACGTGATCAGTGCCTGATCAGCCACGTGATCAGTGTATCATCAGCCATATGATCAGTGCATGATCAGCCACATGATCAGTGCATGCACAGTCCTGTGATCAGTGTATGATCAGCTTCGTGATCAGTGCATGAACAGCCACGTGATCAGTGCATGATCAGCCACATGATCAATGCATGCACATTCATGTGATCAGTGCATGATCCACAACGTGATTAGTGCATGATCAGTCATGTAATCACTGTATGATCAGCCACGTGATAAGTGCAAGAACAGCCACGTGATCAGTGCATGATCCACAACGTGATTAGTTCATGATCAGTCATGTGATCAGTGTATGATCAGCCACGTGATCAGTGCATCATCCACAACGTGATTAGTGCATGATCAGCCACGTGATCAGTGCCTGCACACTCAGGTGATTAGAGTATGATCAGCTTCGTGATCAGTGCATGATCAGGCACGTGATCAGTGCATGATCAGTCATGTGATCAGTGTATGATCCGCCACGTATCAGTGCATGATCCACAAAGTGATTAGTGCATAATAAGCCACGTGATCAGTGCATGATCAGCCACGTGATCAGTGCATGATAGCCACGTAAACAGTGCATGAACAGGTATGTGTTCAGTTAATGCGCAGTCACGTGATCAGTGCATGATAGACACGTGATCAGTGCATGATAGCCATGTGATCAGTGCATGCAGTCACGTGATCAGTGTATTTTCAGCTTCGTGTTCAGAGTATGATCAGCCACGTGATCAGTGCCTGATCAGCCACGTGATCAGTGCATGATCCACAACGTGATTAGTGCATGATCAATCATGTGACCAGTGTATGATCAGCCACGTGATCAGTTCATGATCACCCACGTGATCAGTGTATGATCAGCCACGTGATCAGTGCATCATCCACAACGTGATTAGTGCATGATCAGCAACGTGAGCAGTGTATGATAAGCCACGTGATCAGTTCATGATCACCCACGTGATCAGTGCATGATCAGCCACGTGATCAGTGCATGATCAGCCACGTGAAGAATGCATGATCAGTCACGAGATCAGTGTATTATAGCCAGGTTAACAGTGCATGATCAGCCACGTGATCAGTGCATGATAGCCACGTAATCAGTGCATGGTCAGTCACGTGATCACTGTATGATCAGCCACGTGATCAGTACATGATAGCAACCTGATCAGAGCATGAGATGCAATGGGATTTGTGCATGATCAGCCACGTGATCAGTGTACGCTCATACATGTGATCAGTGCATGATCAGCCACGTGATCATTGTATGATCAGCCACGTGATGAGTGCATGATCTGCAACGTGATCAGTGCATGATCAGCCACGGGATCAGTGCATGATCAGGCACGTGATCAGTGCATGATCAGTCATGTGATCAGTGTATGATCCGCCACGTATCAGTGCATGATCCACAAAGTGATTAGTGCATGATCAGCCACGTGATCAGTGCATGATCAGCCACGTGATCAGTGCATGATAGCCACGTGATCATTGTCTACAATTACGTGAACACTGCATGTGCAGTCCCGTGATCAGTGCATAATAGCCACGTGATCAGTGAATGATCAGTCAAGTGATCAGTGCCTGGTCAGTAACGTCATCAGTGTATGATCATCCACATGATCAGTGCATGCGCAGTCACGTGATTAGTGCATTATAGCCACGTGATCAGTTCTTGATTAGTCACATGATCAGCACCATTCAGACACGAGATCACTGCATGATAAGTCACGTGATCAGTTCATGTTCCGCCATGTGATTAGTGCATGATCAGCCACGTGATAAATGCGTGATCATCCACGTGATTATTGCATGCACAATCAAGTGATCAGTGCATGATAGTCACGTGATCTGTGCATGATCAGTCACGTGATCAGTGTATGATCAGCCAAGCGATCAGTGCATGATAGCCACGTGACCAGCACATGATTAATCAGTGCATGATCAGTCAAGTGATCAGTGCATGATCAGTCATGTGATCAGTGCATGATCAGCCATTTTTTTAGTGCATAAGCAGTCAAGTGATCAGCGTATTATCATCCACGTGATCAGTGCATAAGCAGTCAAGGGATCAGTGCATGCAGTCTCGTGATCAGTGTATTTTCAGCTTCGTGTTCAGAGTACGATCAGCCACGTGATCAGTGCCTGATCAGCCACGTGATCAGTTCATGATCACCCACGTGATCAGTGTATGATCAGCCACGTGATCAGTGCATCGTCCACAACGTGATTAGTGCATGATCAGTCATGTGATCAGTGTATGATCAGCCACGTGATCAGTGCATCATCCACAACGTGATTAGTGCATGATCAGCCACGTGATCAGTGCATGCACACTGACGTGATTGGAGTATGATCAGCTTCGTGATCAGTGCATGATCAGGCACGTGATCAGTGCATGATCAGTCACGTGATCACTGTATGAACAGCCACGTGATCAGTGCATGATAGCGACGTGTCTAGTGCATGATCAGTCACGTGATCAGTGCATGATAGCCACGTGATCAGTGCATGATCAGTCACGTGAGTAGTGCATGATTTGTCACTTGATCAGTGTATAATATCCACGTGATCAGTTCATGCGCCGTCATGTGATCAGTGCATGATACGCAACGTGATCAGTGCATGATCAGCCACGTGATCAGTGCATGATAGCCACGTAAACAGTGCATTAACAGGTATGTGTTCAGTTAATGCGCAGTCACGTGATCAGTGCATGATAGACACGTGATCAGTGCATGATAGCCATGTGATCAGTGCATGCAGTCACGTGATCAGTGTATTTTCAGCTTCGTGTTCAGAGTATGATCAGCCACGTGATCAGTGCCTGATCAGCCACGTGATCAGTGCATGATCCACAACGTGATTAGTGCATGGTCAATCATGTGACCAGTGTATGATCAGCCACGTGATCAGTTCATGATCACCCACGTGATCACTGTATGATCAGCCACGTGATCAGTACATGATAGCAACCTGATCAGAGCATGAGATGCAATGGGATTTGTGCATGATCAGCCACGTGATCAGTGTACGATCATACATGTGATCAGTGCATGATCAGCCACGTGATCATTGTATGATCAGCCACGTGATGAGTGCATGATCTGCAACGTGATCAGTGCATGATCAGCCACGGGATCAGTGCATGATCAGGCACGTGATCAGTGCATGATCAGTCATGTGATCAGTGTATGATCCGCCACTTATCAGTGCATGATCCACAAAGTGATTAGTGCATGATCAGCCACGTGATCAGTGCATGATCAGCCACGTGATCAGTGTTTGATCAGCCACGTGTTCAGTGCATGATAGACACGTGATCAGTGCATGATAGCCACGTGATCATTGTCTACAATTACGTGAACACTGCATGTGCAGTCCCGTGATCAGTGCATAATAGCCACGTGATCAGTGAATGATCAGTCACGTGATCAGTGCCTGATCAGTAACGTCATCAGTGTATGATCATCCACATGATCAGTGCATGCGCAGTCACGTGATCAGTGCATTATAGCCACGTGATCAGTTCTTGATTAGTCACATGATCAGCACCATTCAGACACGAGATCACTGCATGCTAAGTCACGTGATCAGTTCATGTTCCGCCATGTGATTAGTGCATGATCAGCCACGTGATAAATGCGTGATCATCCACGTGATTATTGCATGCACAATCAAGTGATCAGTGCATGATAGTCACGTGATCTATGCATGATCAGTCACGTGATCAGTGTATGATCAGCCAAGTGATCAGTGCATGATAGCCACGTGACCAGCACATGATTAATCAGTGCATGATCAGTCAAGTGATCAGTGCATGATCAGTCATGTGATCAGTGCAAGATCAGCCATTTTTTTAGTGCATAAGCAGTCAAGTGATCAGCGTATTATCATCCACGTGATCAGTGCATGCGCAGTCAAGTGATCAGTGCATGCAGTCTCGTGATCAGTGTATTTTCAGCTTCGTGTTCAGAGTACGATCAGCCACGTGATCAGTGCCTGATCAGCCACGTGATCAGTGTATCATCAGCCACATGATCAGTGCATGATCAGCCACATGATCAGTGCATGCACAGTCCTGTGATCAGTGTATGATCAGCTTCGTGATCAGTGCATGAACAGCCACGTGATCAGTGCATGATCAGCCATATGATCAATGCATGCACATTCATGTGATCAGTGCATGATCCACAACGTGATTAGTGCATGATCAGTCATGTAATCACTGTATGATCAGCCACGTGATGAGTGCAAGTACAGCCACGTGATCAGTGCATGATCCACAAGGTGATTAGTTCATGATCTCTCATGTGATCAGTGTATGATCAGCCACGTGATCAGTGCATCATCCACAACGTGATTAGTGCATGATCAGCCACGTGATCAGTGCATGCACACTCACGTGATTAGAGTATGATCAGCTTCATGATCAGTGCATGATCAGGCACGTGATCAGTGCATGATCAGTCACGTGATCACTGTATGAACAGCCACGTGATCAGTGCATGATAGCGACGTGTCTAGTGCATGATCAGTCACGTGATCAGTGCATGATAGCCACGTGATCAGTGCATGATCAGTCACGTGATTAGTGCATGATTTGTCACTTGATCAGTGTATAATATCCACGTGATCAGTTCATGCGCCGTCATGTGATCAGTGCATGATACGCAACGTGATCATTGCATGATCAGTCACGTGACCGATGCATGATCAGCCACGTGATCAGTGCATGATAGCCACGTAAACAGTGCATGAACAGGTATGTGTTCAGTTAATGCGCAGTCACGTGATCAGTGCATGATAGACACGTGATCAGTGCATGATAGCCATGTGATCAGTGCATGCAGTCACGTGATCAGTGTATTTTCAGCTTCGTGTTCAGAGTATGATCAGCCACGTGATCAGTGCCTGATCAGCCACGTGATCAGTGCATGATCCACAACGTGATTAGTGCATGATCAATCATGTGACCAGGGTATGATCAGCCACGTGATCAGTTCATGATCACCCACGTGATCAGTGTATGATCAGCCACGTGATCAGTGCATCATCCACAACGTGATTAGTGCATGATCAGCAACGTGAGCAGTGTATGATAAGCCACGTGATCAGTTCATGATCACCCACGTGATCAGTGCATGATCAGCCACGTGATCAGTGCATGATCAGCCACGTGAAGAATGCATGATCAGTCACGAGATCAGTGTATTATACCCAGGTTAACAGTGCATGATCAGCCACGTGATCAGTGCATGATAGCCACGTGATCAGTGAATGTTAGCCACGTAATCAGTGCATGGTCAGTCACGTGATCACTGTATGATCAGCCACGTGATCAGTACATGATAGCAACCTGATCAGAGCATGAGATGCAATGGGATTTGTGCATGATCAGCCACGTGATCAGTGTACGATCATACATGTGATCAGTTCATGATCACCCACGTGATCAGTGTATGATCAGCCACGTGATGAGTGCATGATCTGCAATGTGATCAGTGCATGATCAGCCACGGGATCAGTGCATGATCAGGCACGTGATCAGTGCATGATCAGTCATGTGATCAGTGTATGATCCGCCACGTATCAGTGCATGATCCACAAAGTGATTAGTGCATGATCAGCCACGTGATCAGTGCATGATCAGCCACGTGATCAGTGTTTGATCAGCCACGTGTTCAGTGCATGATAGACACGTGATCAGTGCATGATAGCCACGTGATCATTGTCTACAATTACGTGAACACTGCATGTGCAGTCCCGTGATCAGTGCATAATAGCCACGTGATCAGTGAATGATCAGTCACGTGATCAGTGCCTGATCAGTAACGTCATCAGTGTATGATCATCCACATGATCAGTGCATGCGCAGTCACGTGATCAGTGCATTATAGCCACGTGATCAGTTCTTGATTAGTCACATGATCAGCACCATTCAGACACGAGATCACTGCATGCTAAGTCACGTGATCAGTTCATGTTCCGCCATGTGATTAGTGCATGATCAGCCACGTGATAAATGCGTGATCATCCACGTGATTATTGCATGCACAATCAAGTGATCAGTGCATGATAGTCACGTGATCTATGCATGATCAGTCACGTGATCAGTGTATGATCAGCCAAGTGATCAGTGCATGATAGCCACGTGACCAGCACATGATTAATCAGTGCATGATCAGTCAAGTGACCAGTGCATGATCAGTCATGTGATCAGTGCATGATCAGCCATTTTTTTAGTGCATAAGCAGTCAAGTGATCAGCGTATTATCATCCACGTGATCAGCGCATGCGCAGTCAAGTGATCAGTGCATGCATCTCGTGATCAGTGTATTTTCAGCTTCGTGTTCAGAGTACGATCAGCCACGTGATCAGTGCCTGATCAGCCACGTGATCAGTGTATCATCAGCCACATGATCAGTGCATGATCAGCCACATGATCAGTGCATGCACCGTCCTGTGATCAGTGTATGATCAGCTTCGTGATCAGTGCATGAACAGCCACGTGATCAGTGCATGATCAGCCACATGATCAATGCATGCACATTCATGTGATCAGTGCATGATCCACAACGTGATTAGTGAATGATCAGTCATGTAATCACTGTATGATCAGCCACGTGATAAGTGCAAGTACAGCCACGTGATCAGTGCATGATCCACAACGTGATTAGTTCATGATCAGTCATGTGATCAGTGTATGATCAGCCACGTGATCAGTGCATCATCCACAACGTGATTAGTGCATGATCAGCCACGTGATCAGTGCATGCACACTCACGTGATTGGAATATGATCAGCTTCGTGATCAGTGCATGATCAGGCACGTGATCAGTGCATGATCAGTCACGTGATCACTGTATGAACAGCCACGTGATCAGTGCATGATAGCGACGTGTCTAGTGCATGATCAGTCACGTGATCAGTGCATGATAGCCACGTGATCAGTGCATGATCAGTCACGTGATTAGTGCATGATTTGTCACTTGATCAGTGTATAATATCCACGTGATCAGTTCATGCGCCGTCATGTGATCAGTGCATGATACGCAACGTGATCATTGCATGATCAGTCACGTGACCGATGCATGATCAGCCACGTGATCAGTGCATGATAGCCACGTAAACAGTGCATGAACAGGTATGTGTTCAGTTAATGCGCAGTCACGTGATCAGTGCATGATAGACACGTGATCAGTGCATGATAGCCATGTGATCAGTGCATGCAGTCACGTGATCAGTGTATTTTCAGCTTCGTGTTCAGAGTATGATCAGCCACGTGATCAGTGCCTGATCAGCCACGTGATCAGTGCATGATCCACAACGTGATTAGTGCATGATCAATCATGTGACCAGGGTATGATCAGCCACGTGATCAGTTCATGATCACCCACGTGATCAGTGTATGATCAGCCACGTGATCAGTGCATCATCCACAACGTGATTAGTGCATGATCAGCAACGTGAGCAGTGTATGATAAGCCACGTGATCAGTTCATGATCACCCACGTGATCAGTGCATGATCAGCCACGTGATCAGTGCATGATCAGCCACGTGAAGAATGCATGATCAGTCACGAGATCAGTGTATTATAGCCAGGTTAACAGTGCATGATCAGCCACGTGATCAGTGCATGATAGCCACGTGATCAGTGAATGTTAGCCACGTAATCAGTGCATGGTCAGTCACGTGATCACTGTATGATCAGCCACGTGATCAGTACATGATAGCAACCTGATCAGAGCATGAGATGCAATGGGATTTGTGCATGATCAGCCACGTGATCAGTGTACGATCATACATGTGATCAGTTCATGATCACCCACGTGATCAGTGTATGATCAGCCACGTGATGAGTGCATGATCTGCAATGTGATCAGTGCATGATCAGCCACGGGATCAGTGCATGATCAGGCACGTGATCAGTGCATGATCAGTCATGTGATCAGTGTATGATCCACCACGTATCAGTGCATGATCCACAAAGTGATTAGTGCATGATCAGCCACGTGATCAGTGCATGATCAGCCACGTGATCAGTGTTTGATCAGCCACGTGTTCAGTGCATGATAGACACGTGATCAGTGCATGATAGCCACGTGATCATTGTCTACAATTACGTGAACACTGCATGTGCAGTCCCGTGATCAGTGCATAATAGCCACGTGATCAGTGAATGATCAGTCACGTGATCAGTGCCTGATCAGTAACGTCATCAGTGTATGATCATCCACATGATCAGTGCATGCGCAGTCACGTGATCAGTGCATTATAGCCACGTGATCAGTTCTTGATTAGTCACATGATCAGCACCATTCAGACACGAGATCACTGCATGCTAAGTCACGTGATCAGTTCATGTTCCGCCATGTGATTAGTGCATGATCAGCCACGTGATAAATGCGTGATCATCCACGTGATTATTGCATGCACAATCAAGTGATCAGTGCATGATAGTCACGTGATCTATGCATGATCAGTCACGTGATCAGTGTATGATCAGCCAAGTGATCAGTGCATGATAGCCACGTGACCAGCACATGATTAATCAGTGCATGATCAGTCAAGTGATCAGTGCATGATCAGTCATGTGATCAGTGCATGATCAGCCATTTTTTTAGTGCATAAGCAGTCAAGTGATCAGCGTATTATCATCCACGTGATCAGCGCATGCGCAGTCAAGTGATCAGTGCATGCATCTCGTGATCAGTGTATTTTCAGCTTCGTGTTCAGAGTACGATCAGCCACGTGATCAGTGCCTGATCAGCCACGTGATCAGTGTATCATCAGCCACATGATCAGTGCATGATCAGCCACATGATCAGTGCATGCACCGTCCTGTGATCAGTGTATGATCAGCTTCGTGATCAGTGCATGAACAGCCACGTGATCAGTGCATGATCAGCCACATGATCAATGCATGCACATTCATGTGATCAGTGCATGATCCACAACGTGATTAGTGAATGATCAGTCATGTAATCACTGTATGATCAGCCACGTGATAAGTGCAAGTACAGCCACGTGATCAGTGCATGATCCACAACGTGATTAGTTCATGATCAGTCATGTGATCAGTGTATGATCAGCCACGTGATCAGTGCATCATCCACAACGTGATTAGTGCATGATCAGCCACGTGATCAGTGCATGCACACTCACGTGATTGGAATATGATCAGCTTCGTGATCAGTGCATGATCAGGCACGTGATCAGTGCATGATCAGTCACGTGATCACTGTATGAACAGCCACGTGATCAGTGCATGATAGCGACGTGTCTAGTGCATGATCAGTCACGTGATCAGTGCATGATAGCCACGTGATCAGTGCATGATCAGTCACGTGAGTAGTGCATGATTTGTCACTTGATCAGTGTATAATATCCACGTGATCAGTTCATGCGCCGTCATGTGATCAGTGCATGATACGCAACGTGATCAGTGCATGATCAGTCACGTGACCAATGCATGATCAGCCACGTGATCAGTGCATGATAGCCACGTAAACAGTGCATGAACAGGTATGTGTTCAGTTAATGCGCAGTCACGTGATCAGTGCATGATAGACACGTGATCAGTGCATGATAGCCATGTGATCAGTGCATGCAGTCACGTGATCAGTGTATTTTCAGCTTCGTGTTCAGAGTATGATCAGCCACGTGATCAGTGCCTGATCAGCCACGTGATCAGTGCATGATCCACAACGTGATTAGTGCATGATCAATCATGTGACCAGTGTATGATCAGCCACGTGATCAGTTCATGATCACCCACGTGATCAGTGTATGATCAGCCAGGTGATCAGTGCCTCATCCACAACGTGATTAGTGCATGATCAGCCACGTGAGCAGTGTATGATAAGCCACGTGATCAGTTCATGATCACCCACGTGATCAGTGCATGATCAGCCACGTGATCAGTGCATGATCAGCCACGTGAAGAATGCATAATCAGTCACGAGATCAGTGTATTATAGCCAGGTTAACAGTGCATGATCAGCCACGTGATCAGTGCATGATAGCCACGTAATCAGTGCATGGTCAGTCACGTGATCACTGTATGATCGGCCACGTGATCAGTACTTGATAGCAACCTGATCAGAGCATGATATGCAATGGGATTTGTGCATGATCAGCCACGTGATCAGTGTACGATCATACATGTGATCAGTGCATGATCAGCCACGTGATCATTGTATGATCAGCCACGTGATGAGTGCATGATCTGTAACGTGATCAGTGCATGATCAGCCATGGGATCAGTGCATGATCAGGCACGTGATCAGTGCATGATCAGTCATGTGATCAGTGTATGATCATCCACGTATCAGTGCATGATCCACAAAGTGATTAGTGCATGATCAGCCACGTGATCAGTGCATGATCAGCCACGTGACCAGCACATGATTAATCAGTGCATGATCAGTCAAGTGATCAGTGCATGATCAGTCATGTGATCAGTGCATGATCAGCCATTTTTTTAGTGCATAAGCAGTCAAGTGATCAGCGTATTATCATCCACGTGATCAGTGCATGCGCAGTCAAGTGATCAGTGCATGCATCTCGTGATCAGTGTATTTTCAGCTTCGTGTTCAGAGTACGATCAGCCAGGTGATCAGTGCCTGATCAGCCACGTGATCAGTGTATCATCAGCCACATGATCAGTGCATGATCAGCCACATGATCAGTGCATGCACAGTCCTGTGATCAGTGTATGATCAGCTTCGTGATCAGTGCATGAACAGCCACGTGATCAGTGCATGATCAGCCATATGATCAATGCGTGCACATTCATGTGATCAGTGCATGATCCACAACGTGATTAGTGCATGATCAGTCATGTAATCACTGTATGATCAGCCACGTGATGAGTGCAAGTACAGCCACGTGATCAGTGCATGATCCACAAGGTGATTAGTTCATGATCTCTCATGTGATCAGTGCATCATCCACAACGTGATTAGTGCATGATCAGCCACGTGATCAGTGCATGCACAGTCACGTGATTAGAGTATGATCAGCTTCATGATCAGTGCATGATCAGGCACGTGATCAGTGCATGATCAGTCACGTGATCACTGTATGAACAGCCACGTGATCAGTGCATGATAGCGACGTGTCTAGTGCATGATCAGTCACGTGATCAGTGCATGATAGCCACGTGATCAGTGCATGATCAGTCACGTGATTAGTGCATGATTTGTCACTTGATCAGTGTATAATATCCACGTGATCAGTTCATGCGCCGTCATGTGATCAGTGCATGATACGCAACGTGATCATTGCATGATCAGTCACGTGACCGATGCATGATCAGCCACGTGATCAGTGCATGATAGCCACGTAAACAGTGCATGAACAGGTATGTGTTCAGTTAATGCGCAGTCACGTGATCAGTGCATGATAGACACGTGATCAGTGCATGATAGCCATGTGATCAGTGCATGCAGTCACGTGATCAGTGTATTTTCAGCTTCGTGTTCAGAGTATGATCAGCCACGTGATCAGTGCCTGATCAGCCACGTGATCAGTGCATGATCCACAACGTGATTAGTGCATGATCAATCATGTGACCAGTGTATGATCAGCCACGTGATCAGTTCATGATCACCCACGTGATCAGTGTATGATCAGCCACGTGATCAGTGCATCATCCACAACGTGATTAGTGCATGATCAGCAACGTGAGCAGTGTATGATAAGCCACGTGATCAGTTCATGATCACCCACGTGATCAGTGCATGATCAGCCACGTGATCAGTGCATGATCAGCCACGTGATCAGTGCATGATCAGCCACGAGATCAGTGTATTATAGCCAGGTTAACAGTGCATGATCAGCCACGTGATCAGTGCATGATAGCCACGTGATCAGTGAATGTTAGCCACGTAATCAGTGCATGGTCAGTCACGTGATCACTGTATGATCAGCCACGTGATCAGTACATGATAGCAACCTGATCAGAGCATGAGATGCAATGGGATTTGTGCATGATCAGCCACGTGATCAGTGTACGATCATACATGTGATCAGTTCATGATCACCCACGTGATCAGTGTATGATCAGCCACGTGATGAGTGCATGATCTGCAATGTGATCAGTGCATGATCAGCCACGGGATCAGTGCATGATCAGGCACGTGATCAGTGCATGATCAGTCATGTGATCAGTGTATGATCCGCCACGTATCAGTGCATGATCCACAAAGTGATTAGTGCATGATCAGCCACGTGATCAGTGTTTGATCAGCCACGTGTTCAGTGCATGATAGACACGTGATCAGTGCATGATAGCCACGTGATCATTGTCTACAATTACGTGAACACTGCATGTGCAGTCCCGTGATCAGTGCATAATAGCCACGTGATCAGTGAATGATCAGTCACGTGATCAGTGCCTGATCAGTAACGTCATCAGTGTATGATCATCCACATGATCAGTGCATGCGCAGTCACGTGATCAGTGCATTATAGCCACGTGATCAGTTCTTGATTAGTCACATGATCAGCACCATTCAGACACGAGATCACTGCATGCTAAGTCACGTGATCAGTTCATGTTCCGCCATGTGATTAGTGCATGATCAGCCACGTGATAAATGCGTGATCATCCACGTGATTATTGCATGCACAATCAAGTGATCAGTGCATGATAGTCACGTGATCTATGCATGATCAGTCACGTGATCAGTGTATGATCAGCCAAGTGATCAGTGCATGATAGCCACGTGACCAGCACATGATTAATCAGTGCATGATCAGTCAAGTGATCAGTGCATGATCAGTCATGTGATCAGTGCATGATCAGCCATTTTTTTAGTGCATAAGCAGTCAAGTGATCAGCGTATTATCATCCACGTGATCAGCGCATGCGCAGTCAAGTGATCAGTGCATGCATCTCGTGATCAGTGTATTTTCAGCTTCGTGTTCAGAGTACGATCAGCCACGTGATCAGTGCCTGATCAGCCACGTGATCAGTGTATCATCAGCCACATGATCAGTGCATGATCAGCCACATGATCAGTGCATGCACCGTCCTGTGATCAGTGTATGATCAGCTTCGTGATCAGTGCATGAACAGCCACGTGATCAGTGCATGATCAGCCACATGATCAATGCATGCACATTCATGTGATCAGTGCATGATCCACAACGTGATTAGTGAATGATCAGTCATGTAATCACTGTATGATCAGCCACGTGATAAGTGCAAGTACAGCCACGTGATCAGTGCATGATCCACAACGTGATTAGTTCATGATCAGTCATGTGATCAGTGTATGATCAGCCACGTGATCAGTGCATCATCCACAACGTGATTAGTGCATGATCAGCCACGTGATCAGTGCATGCACACTCACGTGATTGGAATATGATCAGCTTCGTGATCAGTGCATGATCAGGCACGTGATCAGTGCATGATCAGTCACGTGATCACTGTATGAACAGCCACGTGATCAGTGCATGATAGCGACGTGTCTAGTGCATGATCAGTCACGTGATCAGTGCATGATAGCCACGTGATCAGTGCATGATCAGTCACGTGAGTAGTGCATGATTTGTCACTTGATCAGTGTATAATATCCACGTGATCAGTTCATGCGCCGTCATGTGATCAGTGCATGATACGCAACGTGATCATTGCATGATCAGTCACGTGACCGATGCATGATCAGCCACGTGATCAGTGCATGATAGCCACGTAAACAGTGCATGAACAGGTATGTGTTCAGTTAATGCGCAGTCACGTGATCAGTGCAAGATAGACACGTGATCAGTGCATGATAGCCATGTGATCAGTGCATGCAGTCACGTGATCAGTGTATTTTCAGCTTCGTGTTCAGAGTATGATCAGCCACGTGATCAGTGCCTGATCAGCCACGTGATCAGTGCATGATCCACAACGTGATTAGTGCATGATCAATCATGTGACCAGGGTATGATCAGCCACGTGATCAGTTCATGATCACCCACGTGATCAGTGTATGATCAGCCACGTGATCAGTGCATGATCAGCCACGTGAAGAATGCATGATCAGTCACGAGATCAGTGTATTATAGCCAGGTTAACATTGCATGATCAGCCACGTGATCAGTGCATGATAGCCACGTGATCAGTGAATGTTAGCCACGTAATCAGTGCATGGTCAGTCACGTGATCACTGTATGATCAGCCACGTGATCAGTACATGATAGCAACCTGATCAGAGCATGAGATGCAATGGGATTTGTGCATGATCAGCCACGTGATCAGTGTACGATCATACATGTGATCAGTTCATGATCACCCACGTGATCAGTGTATGATCAGCCACGTGATGAGTGCATGATCTGCAATGTGATCAGTGCATGATCAGCCACGGGATCAGTGCATGATCAGGCACGTGATCAGTGCATGATCAGTCATGTGATCAGTGTATGATCCGCCACGTATCAGTGCATGATCCACAAAGTGATTAGTGCATGATCAGCCACGTGATCAGTGTTTGATCAGCCACGTGTTCAGTGCATGATAGACACGTGATCAGTGCATGATAGCCACGTGATCATTGTCTACAATTACGTGAACACTGCATGTGCAGTCCCGTGATCAGTGCATAATAGCCACGTGATCAGTGAATGATCAGTCACGTGATCAGTGCCTGATCAGTAACGTCATCAGTGTATGATCATCCACATGATCAGTGCATGCGCAGTCACGTGATCAGTGCATTATAGCCACGTGATCAGTTCTTGATTAGTCACATGATCAGCACCATTCAGACACGAGATCACTGCATGCTAAGTCACGTGATCAGTTCATGTTCCGCCATGTGATTAGTGCATGATCAGCCACGTGATAAATGCGTGATCATCCACGTGATTATTGCATGCACAATCAAGTGATCAGTGCATGATAGTCACGTGATCTATGCATGATCAGTCACGTGATCAGTGTATGATCAGCCAAGTGATCAGTGCATGATAGCCACGTGACCAGCACATGATTAATCAGTGCATGATCAGTCAAGTGATCAGTGCATGATCAGTCATGTGATCAGTGCATGATCAGCCATTTTTTTAGTGCATAAGCAGTCAAGTGATCAGCGTATTATCATCCACGTGATCAGCGCATGCGCAGTCAAGTGATCAGTGCATGCATCTCGTGATCAGTGTATTTTCAGCTTCGTGTTCAGAGTACGATCAGCCACGTGATCAGTGCCTGATCAGCCACGTGATCAGTGTATCATCAGCCACATGATCAGTGCATGATCAGCCACATGATCAGTGCATGCACCGTCCTGTGATCAGTGTATGATCAGCTTCGTGATCAGTGCATGAACAGCCACGTGATCAGTGCATGATCAGCCACATGATCAATGCATGCACATTCATGTGATCAGTGCATGATCCACAACGTGATTAGTGAATGATCAGTCATGTAATCACTGTATGATCAGCCACGTGATAAGTGCAAGTACAGCCACGTGATCAGTGCATGATCCACAACGTGATTAGTTCATGATCAGTCATGTGATCAGTGTATGATCAGCCACGTGATCAGTGCATCATCCACAACGTGATTAGTGCATGATCAGCCACGTGATCAGTGCATGCACACTCACGTGATTGGAATATGATCAGCTTCGTGATCAGTGCATGATCAGGCACGTGATCAGTGCATGATCAGTCACGTGATCACTGTATGAACAGCCACGTGATCAGTGCATGATAGCGACGTGTCTAGTGCATGATCAGTCACGTGATCAGTGCATGATAGCCACGTGATCAGTGCATGATCAGTCACGTGAGTAGTGCATGATTTGTCACTTGATCAGTGTATAATATCCACGTGATCAGTTCATGCGCCGTCATGTGATCAGTGCATGATACGCAACGTGATCAGTGCATGATCAGTCACGTGACCAATGCATGATCAGCCACGTGATCAGTGCATGATAGCCACGTAAACAGTGCATGAACAGGTATGTGTTCAGTTAATGCGCAGTCACGTGATCAGTGCATGATAGACACGTGATCAGTGCATGATAGCCATGTGATCAGTGCATGCAGTCACGTGATCAGTGTATTTTCAGCTTCGTGTTCAGAGTATGATCAGCCACGTGATCAGTGCCTGATCAGCCACGTGATCAGTGCATGATCCACAACGTGATTAGTGCATGATCAATCATGTGACCAGTGTATGATCAGCCACGTGATCAGTTCATGATCACCCACGTGATCAGTGTATGATCAGCCAGGTGATCAGTGCCTCATCCACAACGTGATTAGTGCATGATCAGCCACGTGAGCAGTGTATGATAAGCCACGTGATCAGTTCATGATCACCCACGTGATCAGTGCATGATCAGCCACGTGATCAGTGCATGATCAGCCACGTGAAGAATGCATAATCAGTCACGAGATCAGTGTATTATAGCCAGGTTAACAGTGCATGATCAGCCACGTGATCAGTGCATGATAGCCAGGTAATCAGTGCATGGTCAGTCACGTGATCACTGTATGATCAGCCACGTGATCAGTACTTGATAGCAACCTGATCAGAGCATGATATGCAATGGGATTTGTGCATGATCAGCCACGTGATCAGTGTACGATCATACATGTGATCAGTGCATGATCAGCCACGTGATCATTGTATGATCAGCCACGTGATGAGTGCATGATCTGTAACGTGATCAGTGCATGATCAGCCACGGGATCAGTGCATGATCAGGCACGTGATCAGTGCATGATCAGTCATGTGATCAGTGTATGATCCGCCACGTATCAGTGCATGATCCACAAAGTGATTAGTGCATGATCAGCCACGTGATCAGTGCATGATCAGCCACGTGACCAGCACATGATTAATCAGTGCATGATCAGTCAAGTGATCAGTGCATGATCAGTCATGTGATCAGTGCATGATCAGCCATTTTTTTAGTGCATAAGCAGTCAAGTGATCAGCGTATTATCATCCACGTGATCAGTGCATGCGCAGTCAAGTGATCAGTGCATGCAGTCTCGTGATCAGTGTATTTTCAGCTTCGTGTTCAGAGTACGATCAGCCAGGTGATCAGTGCCTGATCAGCCAGGTGATCAGTGTATCATCAGCCACATGATCAGTGCATGATCAGCCACATGATCAGTGCATGCACAGTCCTGTGATCAGTGTATGATCAGCTTCGTGATCAGTGCATGAACAGCCACGTGATCAGTGCATGATCAGCCACATGATCAATGCATGCACATTCATGTGATCAGTGCATGATCCACAACGTGATTAGTGCATGATCAGTCATGTAATCACTGTATGATCAGCCACGTGATAAGTGCAAGAACAGCCACGTGATCAGTGCATGATCCACAACGTGATTAGTTCATGATCAGTCATGTGATCAGTGTATGATCAGCCACGTGATCAGTGCATCATCCACAACGTGATTAGTGCATGATCAGCCACGTGATCAGTGCATGCACACTCACGTGATTAGAGTATGATCAGCTTCATGATCAGTGCATGATCAGGCACGTGATCAGTGCATGATCAGTCACGTGATCACTGTATGAACAGCCACGTGATCAGTGCATGATAGCGACGTGTCTAGTGCATGATCAGTCACGTGATCAGTGCATGATAGCCACGTGATCAGTGCATGATCAGTCACGTGATTAGTGCATGATTTGTCACTTGAACAGTGTATAATATCCACGTGATCAGTTCATGCGCCGTCATGTGATCAGTGCATGATACGCAACGTGATCAGTGCATGATCAGTCACGTGACCAATGCATGATCAGCCACGTGATCAGTGCATGATAGCCACGTAAACAGTGCATGAACAGGTATGTGTTCAGTTAATGCGCAGTCACGTGATCAGTGCATGATAGACACGTGATCAGTGCATGATAAATCACGTGATCAGTGCCTTATCAGTAATGTCATCAGTGTATGATCATCCACATGATCAGTGCATGCGCAGTCACGTGATCAGTGCATTATAGCCAGGTGATCAGTTCTTGATTAGTCACATGATCAGCACCATTCAGACACGAGATCACTGCATGCTAAGTCACGTGATCAGTTCATGTTCCGCCATGTGATTAGTGCATGATCAGCCACGTGATAAATGCGTGATCATCCACGTGATTATTGCATGCACAATCAAGTGATCAGTGCATGATAGTCACGTGATCTATGCATGATCAGTCACGTGATCAGTGTATGATCAGCCAAGTGATCAGTGCATGATAGCCACGTGACCAGCACATGATTAATCAGTGCATGATCAGTCAAGTGATCAGTGCATGATCAGTCATGTGATCAGTGCATGATCAGCCATTTTTTTAGTGCATAAGCAGTCAAGTGATCAGCGTATTATCATCCACGTGAGCAGTGCATGCACAGTCAAGTGATCAGTGCATGCAGTCTCGTGATCAGTGTATTTTCAGCTTCGTGTTCAGAGTACGATCAGCCAGGTGATCAGTGCCTGATCAGCCAGGTGATCAGTGTATCATCAGCCACATGATCAGTGCATGATCAGCCACATGATCAGTGCATGCACAGTCCTGTGATCAGTGTATGATCAGCTTCGTGATCAGTGCATGAACAGCCACGTGATCAGTGCATGATCAGCCACATGATCAATGCATGCACATTCATGTGATCAGTGCATGATCCACAACGTGATTAGTGCATGATCAGTCATGTAATCACTGTATGATCAGCCACGTGATAAGTGCAAGAACAGCCACGTGATCAGTGCATGATCCACAACGTGATTAGTTCATGATCAGTCATGTGATCAGTGTATGATCAGCCACGTGATCAGTGCATCATCCACAACGTGATTAGTGCATGATCAGCCACGTGATCAGTGCATGCACACTCACGTGATTGGAGTATGATCAGCTTCGTGATCAGTGCATGATCAGGCACGTGATCAGTGCATGATCAGTCACGTGATCACTGTATGAACAGCCACGTGATCAGTGCATGATAGCGACGTGTCTAGTGCATGATCAGTCACGTGATCAGTGCATGATAGCCACGTGATCAGTGCATGATCAGTCACGTGATTAGTGCATGATTTGTCACTTGATCAGTGTATAATATCCACGTGATCAGTTCATGCGCCGTCATGTGATCAGTGCATGATACGCAACGTGATCATTGCATGATCAGTCACGTGACCGATGCATGATCAGCCACGTGATCAGTGCATGATAGCCACGTAAACAGTGCATGAACAGGTATGTGTTCAGTTAATGCGCAGTCACGTGATCAGTGCATGATAGACACGTGATCAGTGCATGATAGCCATGTGATCAGTGCATGCAGTCACGTGATCAGTGTATTTTCAGCTTCGTGTTCAGAGTATGATCAGCCACGTGATCAGTGCCTGATCAGCCACGTGATCAGTGCATGATCCACAACGTGATTAGTGCATGATCAATCATGTGACCAGTGTATGATCAGCCACGTGATCAGTTCATGATCACCCACGTGATCAGTGTATGATCAGCCACGTGATCAGTGCATCATCCACAACGTGATTAGTGCATGATCAGCAACGTGAGCAGTGTATGATAAGCCACGTGATCAGTTCATGATCACCCACGTGATCAGTGCATGATCAGCCACGTGATCAGTGCATGATCAGCCACGTGAAGAATGCATGATCAGTCACGAGATCAGTGTATTATAGCCAGGTTAACAGTGCATGATCAGCCACGTGATCAGTGCATGATAGCCACGTGATCAGTGAATGTTAGCCACGTAATCAGTGCATGGTCAGTCACGTGATCACTGTATGATCAGCCACGTGATCAGTACATGATAGCAACCTGATCAGAGCATGAGATGCAATGGGATTTGTGCATGATCAGCCACGTGATCAGTGTACGATCATACATGTGATCAGTTCATGATCACCCACGTGATCAGTGTATGATCAGCCACGTGATGAGTGCATGATCTGCAATGTGATCAGTGCATGATCAGCCACGGGATCAGTGCATGATCAGGCACGTGATCAGTGCATGATCAGTCATGTGATCAGTGTATGATCCGCCACGTATCAGTGCATGATCCACAAAGTGATTAGTGCATGATCAGCCACGTGATCAGTGCATGATCAGCCACGTGATCAGTGTTTGATCAGCCACGTGTTCAGTGCATGATAGACACGTGATCAGTGCATGATAGCCACGTGATCATTGTCTACAATTACGTGAACACTGCATGTGCAGTCCCGTGATCAGTGCATAATAGCCACGTGATCAGTGAATGATCAGTCACGTGATCAGTGCCTGATCAGTAACGTCATCAGTGTATGATCATCCACATGATCAGTGCATGCGCAGTCACGTGATCAGTGCATTATAGCCACGTGATCAGTTCTTGATTAGTCACATGATCAGCACCATTCAGACACGAGATCACTGCATGCTAAGTCACGTGATCAGTTCATGTTCCGCCATGTGATTAGTGCATGATCAGCCACGTGATAAATGCGTGATCATCCACGTGATTATTGCATGCACAATCAAGTGATCAGTGCATGATAGTCACGTGATCTATGCATGATCAGTCACGTGATCAGTGTATGATCAGCCAAGTGATCAGTGCATGATAGCCACGTGACCAGCACATGATTAATCAGTGCATGATCAGTCAAGTGATCAGTGCATGATCAGTCATGTGATCAGTGCATGATCAGCCATTTTTTTAGTGCATAAGCAGTCAAGTGATCAGCGTATTTTCATCCACGTGAGCAGCGCATGCGCAGTCAAGTGATCAGTGCATGCATGTCGTGATCAGTGTATTTTCAGCTTCGTGTTCAGAGTACGATCAGCCACGTGATCAGTGCCTGATCAGCCACGTGATCAGTGTATCATCAGCCACATGATCAGTGCATGATCAGCCACATGATCAGTGCATGCACCGTCCTGTGATCAGTGTATGATCAGCTTCGTGATCAGTGCATGAACAGCCACGTGATCAGTGCATGATCAGCCACATGATCAATGCATGCACATTCATGTGATCAGTGCATGATCCACAACGTGATTAGTGCATGATCAGTCATGTAATCACTGTATGATCAGCCACGTGATAAGTGCAAGTACAGCCACGTGATCAGTGCATGATCCACAACGTGATTAGTTCATGATCAGTCATGTGATCAGTGTATGATCAGCCACGTGATCAGTGCATCATCCACAACGTGATTAGTGCATGATCAGCCACGTGATCAGTGCATGCACACTCACGTGATTGGAGTATGATCAGCTTCGTGATCAGTGCATGATCAGGCACGTGATCAGTGCATGATCAGTCACGTGATCACTGTATGAACAGCCACGTGATCAGTGCATGATAGCGACGTGTCTAGTGCATGATCAGTCACGTGATCAGTGCATGATAGCCACGTGATCAGTGCATGATCAGTCACGTGATTAGTGCATGATTTGTCACTTGATCAGTGTATAATATCCACGTGATCAGTTCATGCGCCGTCATGTGATCAGTGCATGATACGCAACGTGATCATTGCATGATCAGTCACGTGACCGATGCATGATCAGCCACGTGATCAGTGCATGATAGCCACGTAAACAGTGCATGAACAGGTATGTGTTCAGTTAATGCGCAGTCACGTGATCAGTGCATGATAGACACGTGATCAGTGCATGATAGCCATGTGATCAGTGCATGCAGTCACGTGATCAGTGTATTTTCAGCTTCGTGTTCAGAGTATGATCAGCCACGTGATCAGTGCCTGATCAGCCACGTGATCAGTGCATGATCCACAACGTGATTAGTGCATGATCAATCATGTGACCAGTGTATGATCAGCCACGTGATCAGTTCATGATCACCCACGTGATCAGTGTATGATCAGCCACGTGATCAGTGCATCATCCACAACGTGATTAGTGCATGATCAGCAACGTGAGCAGTGTATGATAAGCCACGTGATCAGTTCATGATCACCCACGTGATCAGTGCATGATCAGCCACGTGATCAGTGCATGATCAGCCACGTGAAGAATGCATGATCAGTCACGAGATCAGTGTATTATAGCCAGGTTAACAGTGCATGATCAGCCACGTGATCAGTGCATGATAGCCACGTGATCAGTGAATGTTAGCCACGTAATCAGTGCATGGTCAGTCACGTGATCACTGTATGATCAGCCACGTGATCAGTACATGATAGCAACCTGATCAGAGCATGAGATGCAATGGGATTTGTGCATGATCAGCCACGTGATCAGTGTACGATCATACATGTGATCAGTTCATGATCACCCACGTGATCAGTGTATGATCAGCCACGTGATGAGTGCATGATCTGCAATGTGATCAGTGCATGATCAGCCACGGGATCAGTGCATGATCAGGCACGTGATCAGTGCATGATCAGTCATGTGATCAGTGTATGATCCGCCACGTATCAGTGCATGATCCACAAAGTGATTAGTGCATGATCAGCCACGTGATCAGTGCATGATCAGCCACGTGATCAGTGTTTGATCAGCCACGTGTTCAGTGCATGATAGACACGTGATCAGTGCATGATAGCCACGTGATCATTGTCTACAATTACGTGAACACTGCATGTGCAGTCCCGTGATCAGTGCATAATAGCCACGTGATCAGTGAATGATCAGTCACGTGATCAGTGCCTGATCAGTAACGTCATCAGTGTATGATCATCCACATGATCAGTGCATGCGCAGTCACGTGATCAGTGCATTATAGCCACGTGATCAGTTCTTGATTAGTCACATGATCAGCACCATTCAGACACGAGATCACTGCATGCTAAGTCACGTGATCAGTTCATGTTCCGCCATGTGATTAGTGCATGATCAGCCACGTGATAAATGCGTGATCATCCACGTGATTATTGCATGCACAATCAAGTGATCAGTGCATGATAGTCACGTGATCTATGCATGATCAGTCACGTGATCAGTGTATGATCAGCCAAGTGATCAGTGCATGATAGCCACGTGACCAGCACATGATTAATCAGTGCATGATCAGTCAAGTGATCAGTGCATGATCAGTCATGTGATCAGTGCATGATCAGCCATTTTTTTAGTGCATAAGCAGTCAAGTGATCAGCGTATTATCATCCACGTGATCAGCGCATGCGCAGTCAAGTGATCAGTGCATGCAGTCTCGTGATCAGTGTATTTTCAGCTTCGTGTTCAGAGTACGATCAGCCACGTGATCAGTGCCTGATCAGCCACGTGATCAGTGTATCATCAGCCACATGATCAGTGCATGATCAGCCACATGATCAGTGCATGCACCGTCCTGTGATCAGTGTATGATCAGCTTCGTGATCAGTGCATGAACAGCCACGTGATCAGTGCATGATCAGCCACATGATCAATGCATGCACATTCATGTGATCAGTGCATGATCCACAACGTGATTAGTGAATGATCAGTCATGTAATCACTGTATGATCAGCCACGTGATAAGTGCAAGTACAGCCACGTGATCAGTGCATGATCCACAACGTGATTAGTTCATGATCAGTCATGTGATCAGTGTATGATCAGCCACGTGATCAGTGCATCATCCACAACGTGATTAGTGCATGATCAGCCACGTGATCAGTGCATGCACACTCACGTGATTGGAATATGATCAGCTTCGTGATCAGTGCATGATCAGGCACGTGATCAGTGCATGATCAGTCACGTGATCACTGTATGAACAGCCACGTGATCAGTGCATGATAGCGACGTGTCTAGTGCATGATCAGTCACGTGATCAGTGCATGATAGCCACGTGATCAGTGCATGATCAGTCACGTGAGTAGTGCATGATTTGTCACTTGATCAGTGTATAATATCCACGTGATCAGTTCATGCGCCGTCATGTGATCAGTGCATGATACGCAACGTGATCAGTGCATGATCAGTCACGTGACCAATGCATGATCAGCCACGTGATCAGTGCATGATAGCCACGTAAACAGTGCATGAACAGGTATGTGTTCAGTTAATGCGCAGTCACGTGATCAGTGCATGATAGACACGTGATCAGTGCATGATAGCCATGTGATCAGTGCATGCAGTCACGTGATCAGTGTATTTTCAGCTTCGTGTTCAGAGTATGATCAGCCACGTGATCAGTGCCTGATCAGCCACGTGATCAGTGCATGATCCACAACGTGATTAGTGCATGATCAATCATGTGACCAGTGTATGATCAGCCACGTGATCAGTTCATGATCACCCACGTGATCAGTGTATGATCAGCCAGGTGATCAGTGCCTCATCCACAACGTGATTAGTGCATGATCAGCCACGTGAGCAGTGTATGATAAGCCACGTGATCAGTTCATGATCACCCACGTGATCAGTGCATGATCAGCCACGTGATCAGTGCATGATCAGCCACGTGAAGAATGCATAATCAGTCACGAGATCAGTGTATTATAGCCAGGTTAACAGTGCATGATCAGCCACGTGATCAGTGCATGATAGCCACGTAATCAGTGCATGGTCAGTCACGTGATCACTGTATGATCAGCCACGTGATCAGTACTTGATAGCAACCTGATCAGAGCATGATATGCAATGGGATTTGTGCATGATCAGCCACGTGATCAGTGTACGATCATACATGTGATCAGTGCATGATCAGCCACGTGATCATTGTATGATCAGCCACGTGATGAGTGCATGATCTGTAACGTGATCAGTGCATGATCAGCCACGGGATCAGTGCATGATCAGGCACGTGATCAGTGCATGATCAGTCATGTGATCAGTGTATGATCCGCCACGTATCAGTGCATGATCCACAAAGTGATTAGTGCATGATCAGCCACGTGATCAGTGCATGATCAGCCACGTGACCAGCACATGATTAATCAGTGCATGATCAGTCAAGTGATCAGTGCATGATCAGTCATGTGATCAGTGCATGATCAGCCATTTTTTTAGTGCATAAGCAGTCAAGTGATCAGCGTATTATCATCCACGTGATCAGTGCATGCGCAGTCAAGTGATCAGTGCATGCAGTCTCGTGATCAGTGTATTTTCAGCTTCGTGTTCAGAGTACGATCAGCCAGGTGATCAGTGCCTGATCAGCCACGTGATCAGTGTATCATCAGCCACATGATCAGTGCATGATCAGCCACATGATCAGTGCATGCACAGTCCTGTGATCAGTGTATGATCAGCTTCGTGATCAGTGCATGAACAGCCACGTGATCAGTGCATGATCAGCCACATGATCAATGCATGCACATTCATGTGATCAGTGCATGATCCACAACGTGATTAGTGCATGATCAGTCATGTAATCACTGTATGATCAGCCACGTGATAAGTGCAAGAACAGCCACGTGATCAGTGCATGATCCACAACGTGATTAGTTCATGATCAGTCATGTGATCAGTGTATGATCAGCCACGTGATCAGTGCATCATCCACAACGTGATTAGTGCATGATCAGCCACGTGATCAGTGCATGCACACTCACGTGATTAGAGTATGATCAGCTTCATGATCAGTGCATGATCAGGCACGTGATCAGTGCATGATCAGTCACGTGATCACTGTATGAACAGCCACGTGATCAGTGCATGATAGCGACGTGTCTAGTGCATGATCAGTCACGTGATCAGTGCATGATAGCCACGTGATCAGTGCATGATCAGTCACGTGATTAGTGCATGATTTGTCACTTGATCAGTGTATAATATCCACGTGATCAGTTCATGCGCCGTCATGTGATCAGTGCATGATACGCAACGTGATCAGTGCATGATCAGTCACGTGACCAATGCATGATCAGCCACGTGATCAGTGCATGATAGCCACGTAAACAGTGCATGAACAGGTATGTGTTCAGTTAATGCGCAGTCACGTGATCAGTGCATGATAGACACGTGATCAGTGCATGATAAATCACGTGATCAGTGCCTTATCAGTAATGTCATCAGTGTATGATCATCCACATGATCAGTGCATGCGCAGTCACGTGATCAGTGCATTATAGCCAGGTGATCAGTTCTTGATTAGTCACATGATCAGCACCATTCAGACACGAGATCACTGCATGCTAAGTCACGTGATCAGTTCATGTTCCGCCATGTGATTAGTGCATGATCAGCCACGTGATAAATGCGTGATCATCCACGTGATTATTGCATGCACAATCAAGTGATCAGTGCATGATAGTCACGTGATCTATGCATGATCAGTCACGTGATCAGTGTATGATCAGCCAAGTGATCAGTGCATGATAGCCACGTGACCAGCACATGATTAATCAGTGCATGATCAGTCAAGTGATCAGTGCATGATCAGTCATGTGATCAGTGCATGATCAGCCATTTTTTTAGTGCATAAGCAGTCAAGTGATCAGCGTATTATCATCCACGTGAGCAGTGCATGCACAGTCAAGTGATCAGTGCATGCAGTCTCGTGATCAGTGTATTTTCAGCTTCGTGTTCAGAGTACGATCAGCCACGTGATCAGTGCCTGATCAGCCACGTGATCAGTGTATCATCAGCCACATGATCAGTGCATGATCAGCCACATGATCAGTGCATGCACAGTCCTGTGATCAGTGTATGATCAGCTTCGTGATCAGTGCATGAACAGCCACGTGATCAGTGCATGATCAGCCACATGATCAATGCATGCACATTCATGTGATCAGTGCATGATCCACAACGTGATTAGTGCATGATCAGTCATGTAATCACTGTATGATCAGCCACGTGATAAGTGCAAGAACAGCCACGTGATCAGTGCATGATCCACAACGTGATTAGTTCATGATCAGTCATGTGATCAGTGTATGATCAGCCACGTGATCAGTGCATCATCCACAACGTGATTAGTGCATGATCAGCCACGTGATCAGTGCATGCACACTCACGTGATTGGAGTATGATCAGCTTCGTGATCAGTGCATGATCAGGCACGTGATCAGTGCATGATCAGTCACGTGATCACTGTATGAACAGCCACGTGATCAGTGCATGATAGCGACGTGTCTAGTGCATGATCAGTCACGTGATCAGTGCATGATAGCCACGTGATCAGTGCATGATCAGTCACGTGATTAGTGCATGATTTGTCACTTGATCAGTGTATAATATCCACGTGATCAGTTCATGCGCCGTCATGTGATCAGTGCATGATACGCAACGTGATCATTGCATGATCAGTCACGTGACCGATGCATGATCAGCCACGTGATCAGTGCATGATAGCCACGTAAACAGTGCATGAACAGGTATGTGTTCAGTTAATGCGCAGTCACGTGATCAGTGCATGATAGACACGTGATCAGTGCATGATAGCCATGTGATCAGTGCATGCAGTCACGTGATCAGTGTATTTTCAGCTTCGTGTTCAGAGTATGATCAGCCACGTGATCAGTGCCTGATCAGCCACGTGATCAGTGCATGATCCACAACGTGATTAGTGCATGATCAATCATGTGACCAGTGTATGATCAGCCACGTGATCAGTTCATGATCACCCACGTGATCAGTGTATGATCAGCCACGTGATCAGTGCATCATCCACAACGTGATTAGTGCATGATCAGCAACGTGAGCAGTGTATGATAAGCCACGTGATCAGTTCATGATCACCCACGTGATCAGTGCATGATCAGCCACGTGATCAGTGCATGATCAGCCACGTGAAGAATGCATGATCAGTCACGAGATCAGTGTATTATAGCCAGGTTAACAGTGCATGATCAGCCACGTGATCAGTGCATGATAGCCACGTGATCAGTGAATGTTAGCCACGTAATCAGTGCATGGTCAGTCACGTGATCACTGTATGATCAGCCACGTGATCAGTACATGATAGCAACCTGATCAGAGCATGAGATGCAATGGGATTTGTGCATGATCAGCCACGTGATCAGTGTACGATCATACATGTGATCAGTTCATGATCACCCACGTGATCAGTGTATGATCAGCCACGTGATGAGTGCATGATCTGCAATGTGATCAGTGCATGATCAGCCACGGGATCAGTGCATGATCAGGCACGTGATCAGTGCATGATCAGTCATGTGATCAGTGTATGATCCGCCACGTATCAGTGCATGATCCACAAAGTGATTAGTGCATGATCAGCCACGTGATCAGTGCATGATCAGCCACGTGATCAGTGTTTGATCAGCCACGTGTTCAGTGCATGATAGACACGTGATCAGTGCATGATAGCCACGTGATCATTGTCTACAATTACGTGAACACTGCATGTGCAGTCCCGTGATCAGTGCATAATAGCCACGTGATCAGTGAATGATCAGTCACGTGATCAGTGCCTGATCAGTAACGTCATCAGTGTATGATCATCCACATGATCAGTGCATGCGCAGTCACGTGATCAGTGCATTATAGCCACGTGATCAGTTCTTGATTAGTCACATGATCAGCACCATTCAGACACGAGATCACTGCATGCTAAGTCACGTGATCAGTTCATGTTCCGCCATGTGATTAGTGCATGATCAGCCACGTGATAAATGCGTGATCATCCACGTGATTATTGCATGCACAATCAAGTGATCAGTGCATGATAGTCACGTGATCTATGCATGATCAGTCACGTGATCAGTGTATGATCAGCCAAGTGATCAGTGCATGATAGCCACGTGACCAGCACATGATTAATCAGTGCATGATCAGTCAAGTGATCAGTGCATGATCAGTCATGTGATCAGTGCATGATCAGCCATTTTTTTAGTGCATAAGCAGTCAAGTGATCAGCGTATTATCATCCACGTGAGCAGCGCATGCGCAGTCAAGTGATCAGTGCATGCATCTCGTGATCAGTGTATTTTCAGCTTCGTGTTCAGAGTACGATCAGCCACGTGATCAGTGCCTGATCAGCCACGTGATCAGTGTATCATCAGCCACATGATCAGTGCATGATCAGCCACATGATCAGTGCATGCACCGTCCTGTGATCAGTGTATGATCGGCTTCGTGATCAGTGCATGAACAGCCACGTGATCAGTGCATGATCAGCCACATGATCAATGCATGCACATTCATGTGATCAGTGCATGATCCACAACGTGATTAGTGCATGATCAGTCATGTAATCACTGTATGATCAGCCACGTGATAAGTGCAAGTACAGCCACGTGATCAGTGCATGATCCACAACGTGATTAGTTCATGATCAGTCATGTGATCAGTGTATGATCAGCCACGTGATCAGTGCATCATCCACAACGTGATTAGTGCATGATCAGCCACGTGATCAGTGCATGCACACTCACGTGATTGGAGTATGATCAGCTTCGTGATCAGTGCATGATCAGGCACGTGATCAGTGCATGATCAGTCACGTGATCACTGTATGAACAGCCACGTGATCAGTGCATGATAGCGACGTGTCTAGTGCATGATCAGTCACGTGATCAGTGCATGATAGCCACGTGATCAGTGCATGATCAGTCACGTGATTAGTGCATGATTTGTCACTTGATCAGTGTATAATATCCACGTGATCAGTTCATGCGCCGTCATGTGATCAGTGCATGATACGCAACGTGATCATTGCATGATCAGTCACGTGACCGATGCATGATCAGCCACGTGATCAGTGCATGATAGCCACGTAAACAGTGCATGAACAGGTATGTGTTCAGTTAATGCGCAGTCACGTGATCAGTGCATGATAGACACGTGATCAGTGCATGATAGCCATGTGATCAGTGCATGCAGTCACGTGATCACTGTATGATCAGCTTCGTGTTCAGAGTATGATCAGCCACGTGATCAGTGCCTGATCAGCCACGTGATCAGTGCATGATCCACAACGTGATTAGTGCATGATCAATCATGTGACCAGTGTATGATCAGCCACGTGATCAGTTCATGATCACCCACGTGATCAGTGTATGATCAGCCACGTGATCAGTGCATCATCCACAACGTGATTAGTGCATGATCAGCAACGTGAGCAGTGTATGATAAGCCACGTGATCAGTTCATGATCACCCACGTGATCAGTGCATGATCAGCCACGTGATCAGTGCATGATCAGCCACGTGAAGAATGCATGATCAGTCACGAGATCAGTGTATTATAGCCAGGTTAACAGTGCATGATCAGCCACGTGATCAGTGCATGATAGCCACGTGATCAGTGAATGTTAGCCACGTAATCAGTGCATGGTCAGTCACGTGATCACTGTATGATCAGCCACGTGATCAGTACATGATAGCAACCTGATCAGAGCATGAGATGCAATGGGATTTGTGCATGATCAGCCACGTGATCAGTGTACGATCATACATGTGATCAGTTCATGATCACCCACGTGATCAGTGTATGATCAGCCACGTGATGAGTGCATGATCTGCAATGTGATCAGTGCATGATCAGCCACGGGATCAGTGCATGATCAGGCACGTGATCAGTGCATGATCAGTCATGTGATCAGTGTATGATCCGCCACGTATCAGTGCATGATCCACAAAGTGATTAGTGCATGATCAGCCACGTGATCAGTGCATGATCAGCCACGTGATCAGTGTTTGATCAGCCACGTGTTCAGTGCATGATAGACACGTGATCAGTGCATGATAGCCACGTGATCATTGTCTACAATTACGTGAACACTGCATGTGCAGTCCCGTGATCAGTGCATAATAGCCACGTGATCAGTGAATGATCAGTCACGTGATCAGTGCCTGATCAGTAACGTCATCAGTGTATGATCATCCACATGATCAGTGCATGCGCAGTCACGTGATCAGTGCATTATAGCCACGTGATCAGTTCTTGATTAGTCACATGATCAGCACCATTCAGACACGAGATCACTGCATGCTAAGTCACGTGATCAGTTCATGTTCCGCCATGTGATTAGTGCATGATCAGCCACGTGATAAATGCGTGATCATCCACGTGATTATTGCATGCACAATCAAGTGATCAGTGCATGATAGTCACGTGATCTATGCATGATCAGTCACGTGATCAGTGTATGATCAGCCAAGTGATCAGTGCATGATAGCCACGTGACCAGCACATGATTAATCAGTGCATGATCAGTCAAGTGATCAGTGCATGATCAGTCATGTGATCAGTGCATGATCAGCCATTTTTTTAGTGCATAAGCAGTCAAGTGATCAGCGTATTATCATCCACGTGATCAGCGCATGCGCAGTCAAGTGATCAGTGCATGCATCTCGTGATCAGTGTATTTTCAGCTTCGTGTTCAGAGTACGATCAGCCACGTGATCAGTGCCTGATCAGCCACGTGATCAGTGTATCATCAGCCACATGATCAGTGCATGATCAGCCACATGATCAGTGCATGCACCGTCCTGTGATCAGTGTATGATCAGCTTCGTGATCAGTGCATGAACAGCCACGTGATCAGTGCATGATCAGCCACATGATCAATGCATGCACATTCATGTGATCAGTGCATGATCCACAACGTGATTAGTGAATGATCAGTCATGTAATCACTGTATGATCAGCCACGTGATAAGTGCAAGTACAGCCACGTGATCAGTGCATGATCCACAACGTGATTAGTTCATGATCAGTCATGTGATCAGTGTATGATCAGCCACGTGATCAGTGCATCATCCACAACGTGATTAGTGCATGATCAGCCACGTGATCAGTGCATGCACACTCACGTGATTGGAATATGATCAGCTTCGTGATCAGTGCATGATCAGGCACGTGATCAGTGCATGATCAGTCACGTGATCACTGTATGAACAGCCACGTGATCAGTGCATGATAGCGACGTGTCTAGTGCATGATCAGTCACGTGATCAGTGCATGATAGCCACGTGATCAGTGCATGATCAGTCACGTGAGTAGTGCATGATTTGTCACTTGATCAGTGTATAATATCCACGTGATCAGTTCATGCGCCGTCATGTGATCAGTGCATGATACGCAACGTGATCAGTGCATGATCAGTCACGTGACCAATGCATGATCAGCCACGTGATCAGTGCATGATAGCCACGTAAACAGTGCATGAACAGGTATGTGTTCAGTTAATGCGCAGTCACGTGATCAGTGCATGATAGACACGTGATCAGTGCATGATAGCCATGTGATCAGTGCATGCAGTCACGTGATCAGTGTATTTTCAGCTTCGTGTTCAGAGTATGATCAGCCACGTGATCAGTGCCTGATCAGCCACGTGATCAGTGCATGATCCACAACGTGATTAGTGCATGATCAATCATGTGACCAGTGTATGATCAGCCACGTGATCAGTTCATGATCACCCACGTGATCAGTGTATGATCAGCCAGGTGATCAGTGCCTCATCCACAACGTGATTAGTGCATGATCAGCCACGTGAGCAGTGTATGATAAGCCACGTGATCAGTTCATGATCACCCACGTGATCAGTGCATGATCAGCCACGTGATCAGTGCATGATCAGCCACGTGAAGAATGCATAATCAGTCACGAGATCAGTGTATTATAGCCAGGTTAACAGTGCATGATCAGCCACGTGATCAGTGCATGATAGCCACGTAATCAGTGCATGGTCAGTCACGTGATCACTGTATGATCAGCCACGTGATCAGTACTTGATAGCAACCTGATCAGAGCATGATATGCAATGGGATTTGTGCATGATCAGCCACGTGATCAGTGTACGATCATACATGTGATCAGTGCATGATCAGCCACGTGATCATTGTATGATCAGCCACGTGATGAGTGCATGATCTGTAACGTGATCAGTGCATGATCAGCCACGGGATCAGTGCATGATCAGGCACGTGATCAGTGCATGATCAGTCATGTGATCAGTGTATGATCCGCCACGTATCAGTGCATGATCCACAAAGTGATTAGTGCATGATCAGCCACGTGATCAGTGCATGATCAGCCACGTGACCAGCACATGATTAATCAGTGCATGATCAGTCAAGTGATCAGTGCATGATCAGTCATGTGATCAGTGCATGATCAGCCATTTTTTTAGTGCATAAGCAGTCAAGTGATCAGCGTATTATCATCCACGTGATCAGTGCATGCGCAGTCAAGTGATCAGTGCATGCAGTCTCGTGATCAGTGTATTTTCAGCTTCGTGTTCAGAGTACGATCAGCCAGGTGATCAGTGCCTGATCAGCCACGTGATCAGTGTATCATCAGCCACATGATCAGTGCATGATCAGCCACATGATCAGTGCATGCACAGTCCTGTGATCAGTGTATGATCAGCTTCGTGATCAGTGCATGAACAGCCACGTGATCAGTGCATGATCAGCCACATGATCAATGCATGCACATTCATGTGATCAGTGCATGATCCACAACGTGATTAGTGCATGATCAGTCATGTAATCACTGTATGATCAGCCACGTGATAAGTGCAAGAACAGCCACGTGATCAGTGCATGATCCACAACGTGATTAGTTCATGATCAGTCATGTGATCAGTGTATGATCAGCCACGTGATCAGTGCATCATCCAAAACGTGATTAGTGCATGATCAGCCACGTGATCAGTGCATGCACACTCACGTGATTAGAGTATGATCAGCTTCATGATCAGTGCATGATCAGGCACGTGATCAGTGCATGATCAGTCACGTGATCACTGTATGAACAGCCACGTGATCAGTGCATGATAGCGACGTGTCTAGTGCATGATCAGTCACGTGATCAGTGCATGATAGCCACGTGATCAGTGCATGATCAGTCACGTGATTAGTGCATGATTTGTCACTTGATCAGTGTATAATATCCACGTGATCAGTTCATGCGCCGTCATGTGATCAGTGCATGATACGCAACGTGATCAGTGCATGATCAGTCACGTGACCAATGCATGATCAGCCACGTGATCAGTGCATGATAGCCACGTAAACAGTGCATGAACAGGTATGTGTTCAGTTAATGCGCAGTCACGTGATCAGTGCATGATAGACACGTGATCAGTGCATGATAAATCACGTGATCAGTGCCTTATCAGTAATGTCATCAGTGTATGATCATCCACATGATCAGTGCATGCGCAGTCACGTGATCAGTGCATTATAGCCAGGTGATCAGTTCTTGATTAGTCACATGATCAGCACCATTCAGACACGAGATCACTGCATGCTAAGTCACGTGATCAGTTCATGTTCCGCCATGTGATTAGTGCATGATCAGCCACGTGATAAATGCGTGATCATCCACGTGATTATTGCATGCACAATCAAGTGATCAGTGCATGATAGTCACGTGATCTATGCATGATCAGTCACGTGATCAGTGTATGATCAGCCAAGTGATCAGTGCATGATAGCCACGTGACCAGCACATGATTAATCAGTGCATGATCAGTCAAGTGATCAGTGCATGATCAGTCATGTGATCAGTGCATGATCAGCCATTTTTTTAGTGCATAAGCAGTCAAGTGATCAGCGTATTATCATCCACGTGAGCAGTGCATGCACAGTCAAGTGATCAGTGCATGCAGTCTCGTGATCAGTGTATTTTCAGCTTCGTGTTCAGAGTACGATCAGC
This sequence comes from Bos taurus, assembly GCF_002263795.3. Lineage (NCBI taxonomy): Eukaryota > Metazoa > Chordata > Mammalia > Artiodactyla > Bovidae > Bos > Bos taurus. The sequence continues at coordinate 94,064 of NW_020191415.1, forward strand.
CACGTGATCAGTGCCTGATCAGCCACGTGATCAGTGTATCATCAGCCACATGATCAGTGCATGATCAGCCACATGATCAGTGCATGCACAGTCCTGTGATCAGTGTATGATCAGCTTCGTGATCAGTGCATGAACAGCCACGTGATCAGTGCATGATCAGCCACATGATCAATGCATGCACATTCATGTGATCAGTGCATGATCCACAACGTGATTAGTGCATGATCAGTCATGTAATCACTGTATGATCAGCCACGTGATAAGTGCAAGAACAGCCACGTGATCAGTGCATGATCCACAACGTGATTAGTTCATGATCAGTCATGTGATCAGTGTATGATCAGCCACGTGATCAGTGCATCATCCACAACGTGATTAGTGCATGATCAGCCACGTGATCAGTGCATGCACACTCACGTGATTGGAGTATGATCAGCTTCGTGATCAGTGCATGATGAGGCACGTGATCAGTGCATGATCAGTCACGTGATCACTGTATGAACAGCCACGTGATCAGTGCATGATAGCGACGTGTCTAGTGCATGATCAGTCATGTGATCAGTGCATGATAGCCACGTGATCAGTGCATGATCAGTCACGTGATTAGTGCATGATTTGTCACTTGATCAGTGTATAATATCCACGTGATCAGTTCATGCGCCGTCATGTGATCAGTGCATGATACGCAACGTGATCATTGCATGATCAGTCACGTGACCGATGCATGATCAGCCACGTGATCAGTGCATGATAGCCACGTAAACAGTGCATGAACAGGTATGTGTTCAGTTAATGCGCAGTCACGTGATCAGTGCATGATAGACACGTGATCAGTGCATGATAGCCATGTGATCAGTGCATGCAGTCACGTGATCAGTGTATTTTCAGCTTCGTGTTCAGAGTATGATCAGCCACGTGATCAGTGCCTGATCAGCCACGTGATCAGTGCATGATCCACAACGTGATTAGTGCATGATCAATCATGTGACCAGTGTATGATCAGCCACGTGATCAGTTCATGATCACCCACGTGATCAGTGTATGATCAGCCACGTGATCAGTGCATCATCCACAACGTGATTAGTGCATGATCAGCAACGTGAGCAGTGTATGATAAGCCACGTGATCAGTTCATGATCACCCACGTGATCAGTGCATGATCAGCCACGTGATCAGTGCATGATCAGCCACGTGAAGAATGCATGATCAGTCACGAGATCAGTGTATTATAGCCAGGTTAACAGTGCATGATCAGCCACGTGATCAGTGCATGATAGCCACGTGATCAGTGAATGTTAGCCACGTAATCAGTGCATGGTCAGTCACGTGATCACTGTATGATCAGCCACGTGATCAGTACATGATAGCAACCTGATCAGAGCATGAGATGCAATGGGATTTGTGCATGATCAGCCACGTGATCAGTGTACGATCATACATGTGATCAGTTCATGATCACCCACGTGATCAGTGTATGATCAGCCACGTGATGAGTGCATGATCTGCAATGTGATCAGTGCATGATCAGCCACGGGATCAGTGCATGATCAGGCACGTGATCAGTGCATGATCAGTCATGTGATCAGTGTATGATCCGCCACGTATCAGTGCATGATCCACAAAGTGATTAGTGCATGATCAGCCACGTGATCAGTGCATGATCAGCCACGTGATCAGTGTTTGATCAGCCACGTGTTCAGTGCATGATAGACACGTGATCAGTGCATGATAGCCACGTGATCATTGTCTACAATTACGTGAACACTGCATGTGCAGTCCCGTGATCAGTGCATAATAGCCACGTGATCAGTGAATGATCAGTCACGTGATCAGTGCCTGATCAGTAACGTCATCAGTGTATGATCATCCACATGATCAGTGCATGCGCAGTCACGTGATCAGTGCATTATAGCCACGTGATCAGTTCTTGATTAGTCACATGATCAGCACCATTCAGACACGAGATCACTGCATGCTAAGTCACGTGATCAGTTCATGTTCCGCCATGTGATTAGTGCATGATCAGCCACGTGATAAATGCGTGATCATCCACGTGATTATTGCATGCACAATCAAGTGATCAGTGCATGATAGTCACGTGATCTATGCATGATCAGTCACGTGATCAGTGTATGATCAGCCAAGTGATCAGTGCATGATAGCCACGTGACCAGCACATGATTAATCAGTGCATGATCAGTCAAGTGATCAGTGCATGATCAGTCATGTGATCAGTGCATGATCAGCCATTTTTTTAGTGCATAAGCAGTCAAGTGATCAGCGTATTATCATCCACGTGATCAGCGCATGCGCAGTCAAGTGATCAGTGCATGCATCTCGTGATCAGTGTATTTTCAGCTTCGTGTTCAGAGTACGATCAGCCACGTGATCAGTGCCTGATCAGCCACGTGATCAGTGTATCATCAGCCACATGATCAGTGCATGATCAGCCACATGATCAGTGCATGCACCGTCCTGTGATCAGTGTATGATCAGCTTCGTGATCAGTGCATGAACAGCCACGTGATCAGTGCATGATCAGCCACATGATCAATGCATGCACATTCATGTGATCAGTGCATGATCCACAACGTGATTAGTGAATGATCAGTCATGTAATCACTGTATGATCAGCCACGTGATAAGTGCAAGTACAGCCACGTGATCAGTGCATGATCCACAACGTGATTAGTTCATGATCAGTCATGTGATCAGTGTATGATCAGCCACGTGATCAGTGCATCATCCACAACGTGATTAGTGCATGATCAGCCACGTGATCAGTGCATGCACACTCACGTGATTGGAGTATGATCAGCTTCGTGATCAGTGCATGATCAGGCACGTGATCAGTGCATGATCAGTCACGTGATCACTGTATGAACAGCCACGTGATCAGTGCATGATAGCGACGTGTCTAGTGCATGATCAGTCACGTGATCAGTGCATGATAGCCACGTGATCAGTGCATGATCAGTCACGTGAGTAGTGCATGATTTGTCACTTGATCAGTGTATAATATCCACGTGATCAGTTCATGCGCCGTCATGTGATCAGTGCATGATACGCAACGTGATCATTGCATGATCAGTCACGTGACCGATGCATGATCAGCCACGTGATCAGTGCATGATAGCCACGTAAACAGTGCATGAACAGGTATGTGTTCAGTTAATGCGCAGTCACGTGATCAGTGCATGATAGACACGTGATCAGTGCATGATAGCCATGTGATCAGTGCATGCAGTCACGTGATCAGTGTATTTTCAGCTTCGTGTTCAGAGTATGATCAGCCACGTGATCAGTGCCTGATCAGCCACGTGATCAGTGCATGATCCACAACGTGATTAGTGCATGATCAATCATGTGACCAGTGTATGATCAGCCACGTGATCAGTTCATGATCACCCACGTGATCAGTGTATGATCAGCCAGGTGATCAGTGCCTCATCCACAACGTGATTAGTGCATGATCAGCCACGTGAGCAGTGTATGATAAGCCACGTGATCAGTTCATGATCACCCACGTGATCAGTGCATGATCAGCCACGTGATCAGTGCATGATCAGCCACGTGAAGAATGCATGATCAGTCACGAGATCAGTGTATTATAGCCAGGTTAACAGTGCATGATCAGCCACGTGATCAGTGCATGATAGCCACGTAATCAGTGCATGGTCAGTCACGTGATCACTGTATGATCAGCCACGTGATCAGTACTTGATAGCAACCTGATCAGAGCATGATATGCAATGGGATTTGTGCATGATCAGCCACGTGATCAGTGTACGATCATACATGTGATCAGTGCATGATCAGCCACGTGATCATTGTATGATCAGCCACGTGATGAGTGCATGATCTGTAACGTGATCAGTGCATGATCAGCCACGGGATCAGTGCATGATCAGGCACGTGATCAGTGCATGATCAGTCATGTGATCAGTGTATGATCCGCCACGTATCAGTGCATGATCCACAAAGTGATTAGTGCATGATCAGCCACGTGATCAGTGCATGATCAGCCACGTGACCAGCACATGATTAATCAGTGCATGATCAGTCAAGTGATCAGTGCATGATCAGTCATGTGATCAGTGCATGATCAGCCATTTTTTTAGTGCATAAGCAGTCAAGTGATCAGCGTATTATCATCCACGTGATCAGTGCATGCGCAGTCAAGTGATCAGTGCATGCAGTCTCGTGATCAGTGTATTTTCAGCTTCGTGTTCAGAGTACGATCAGCCAGGTGATCAGTGCCTGATCAGCCACGTGATCAGTGTATCATCAGCCACATGATCAGTGCATGATCAGCCACATGATCAGTGCATGCACAGTCCTGTGATCAGTGTATGATCAGCTTCGTGATCAGTGCATGAACAGCCACGTGATCAGTGCATGATCAGCCACATGATCAATGCATGCACATTCATGTGATCAGTGCATGATCCACAACGTGATTAGTGCATGATCAGTCATGTAATCACTGTATGATCAGCCACGTGATAAGTCCAAGAACAGCCACGTGATCAGTGCATGATCCACAACGTGATTAGTTCATGATCAGTCATGTGATCAGTGTATGATCAGCCACGTGATCAGTGCATCATCCACAACGTGATTAGTGCATGATCAGCCACGTGATCAGTGCATGCACACTCACGTGATTAGAGTATGATCAGCTTCATGATCAGTGCATGATCAGGCACGTGATCAGTGCATGATCAGTCACGTGATCACTGTATGAACAGCCACGTGATCAGTGCATGATAGCGACGTGTCTAGTGCATGATCAGTCACGTGATCAGTGCATGATAGCCACGTGATCAGTGCATGATCAGTCACGTGATTAGTGCATGATTTGTCACTTGATCAGTGTATAATATCCACGTGATCAGTTCATGCGCCGTCATGTGATCAGTGCATGATACGCAACGTGATCAGTGCATGATCAGTCACGTGACCAATGCATGATCAGCCACGTGATCAGTGCATGATAGCCACGTAAACAGTGCATGAACAGGTATGTGTTCAGTTAATGCGCAGTCACGTGATCAGTGCATGATAGACACGTGATCAGTGCATGATAAATCACGTGATCAGTGCCTTATCAGTAATGTCATCAGTGTATGATCATCCACATGATCAGTGCATGCGCAGTCACGTGATCAGTGCATTATAGCCAGGTGATCAGTTCTTGATTAGTCACATGATCAGCACCATTCAGACACGAGATCACTGCATGCTAAGTCACGTGATCAGTTCATGTTCCGCCATGTGATTAGTGCATGATCAGCCACGTGATAAATGCGTGATCATCCACGTGATTATTGCATGCACAATCAAGTGATCAGTGCATGATAGTCACGTGATCTATGCATGATCAGTCACGTGATCAGTGTATGATCAGCCAAGTGATCAGTGCATGATAGCCACGTGACCAGCACATGATTAATCAGTGCATGATCAGTCAAGTGATCAGTGCATGATCAGTCATGTGATCAGTGCATGATCAGCCATTTTTTTAGTGCATAAGCAGTCAAGTGATCAGCGTATTATCATCCACGTGAGCAGTGCATGCACAGTCAAGTGATCAGTGCATGCAGTCTCGTGATCAGTGTATTTTCAGCTTCGTGTTCAGAGTACGATCAGCCACGTGATCAGTGCCTGATCAGCCACGTGATCAGTGTATCATCAGCCACATGATCAGTGCATGATCAGCCACATGATCAGTGCATGCACAGTCCTGTGATCAGTGTATGATCAGCTTCGTGATCAGTGCATGAACAGCCACGTGATCAGTGCATGATCAGCCACATGATCAATGCATGCACATTCATGTGATCAGTGCATGATCCACAACGTGATTAGTGCATGATCAGTCATGTAATCACTGTATGATCAGCCACGTGATAAGTGCAAGAACAGCCACGTGATCAGTGCATGATCCACAACGTGATTAGTTCATGATCAGTCATGTGATCAGTGTATGATCAGCCACGTGATCAGTGCATCATCCACAACGTGATTAGTGCATGATCAGCCACGTGATCAGTGCCTGCACACTCAGGTGATTAGAGTATGATCAGCTTCGTGATCAGTGCATGATCAGGCACGTGATCAGTGCATGATCAGTCATGTGATCAGTGTAAGATCCGCCACGTATCAGTGCATGATCCACAAAGTGATTAGTGCATGATAAGCCACGTGATCAGTGCATGATCAGCCACGTGATCAGTGCATGATAGCCACGTGATCATTGTCTACAATTACGTGAACACTGCATGTGCTGTCCCGTGATCAGTGCATAATAGCCACGTGATCAGTGAATGATCAGTCACGTGATCAGTGCCTGGTCAGTAACGTCATCAGTGTATGATCATCCACATGATCAGTGCATGCGCAGTCACGTGATCAGTGCATTATAGCCACGTGATCAGTTCTTGATTAGTCACATGATCAGCACCATTCAGACACGAGATCACTGCATGCTAAGTCACGTGATCAGTTCATGTTCCGCCATGTGATTAGTGCATGATCAGCCACGTGATAAATGCGTGATCATCCACGTGATTATTGCATGCACAATCAAGTGATCAGTGCATGATAGTCATGTGATCTGTGCATGATCAGTCACGTGATCAGTGTATGATCAGCCAAGTGATCAGTGAATGATAGCCACGTGACCAGCACATGATTAATCAGTGCATGATCAGTCAAGTGATCAGTGCATGATCAGTCATGTGATCAGTGCATGATCAGCCATTTTTTTAGTGCATAAGCAGTCAAGTGATCAGCGTATTATCATCCACGTGATCAGTGCATGCGCAGTCAAGTGATCAGTGCATGCAGTCTCGTGATCAGTGTATTTTCAGCTTCGTGTTCAGAGTACGATCAGCCACGTGATCAGTGCCTGATCAGCCACGTGATCAGTGTATCATCAGCCACATGATCAGTGCATGATCAGCCACATGATCAGTGCATGCACAGTCCTGTGATCAGTGTATGATCAGCTTCGTGATCAGTGCATGAACAGCCACGTGATCAGTGCATGATCAGCCACATGATCAATGCATGCACATTCATGTGATCAGTGCATGATCCACAACGTGATTAGTGCATGATCAGTCATGTAATCACTGTATGATAAGCCACGTGATAAGTGCAAGAACAGCCACGTGATCAGTGCATGATCCACAACGTGATTAGTTCATGATCAGTCATGTGATCAGTGTATGATCAGCCACGTGATCAGTGCATCATCCACAATGTGATTAGTGCATGATCAGCCACGTGATCAGTGCATGCACACTCACGTGATTGGAGTATGATCAGCTTCGTGATCAGTGCATGATCAGGCACGTGATCAGTGCATGATCAGTCACGTGATCACTGTATGAACAGCCACGTGATCAGTGCATGGTAGCGACGTGTCTAGTGCATGATCAGTCACGTGATCAGTGCATGATAGCCACGTGATCAGTGCATGATCAGTCACGTGAGTAGTGCATGATTTGTCACTTGATCAGTGTATAATATCCACGTGATCAGTTCATGCGCCGTCATGTGATCAGTGCATGATACGCAACGTGATCAGTGCATGATCAGTCACGTGACCAGTGCATGATCAGCCACGTGATCAGTGCATGATAGCCACGTAAACAGTGCATGAACAGGTATGTTTTCAGTTAATTCGCAGTCACGTGATCAGTGCATGATAGACACGTGATCAGTGCATGATAGCCATGTGATCAGTGCATGCAGTCACGTGATCAGTGTATTTTCAGCTTCGTGTTCAGAGTATGATCAGCCACGTGATCAGTGCCTGATCAGCCACGTGATCAGTGCATGATCCACAACGTGATTAGTGCATGATCAATCATGTGACCAGTGTATGATCAGCCACGTGATCAGTTCATGATCACCCACGTGATCAGTGTATGATCAGCCAGGTGATCAGTGCATCATTCACAACGTGATTAGTGCATGATCAGCAACGTGAGCGGTGTATGATAAGCCACGTGATCAGTTCATGATCACCCACGTGATCAGTGCATGATCAGCCACGTGATCAGTGCATGATCAGCCACGTGAAGAATGCATGATCAGTCACGAGATCAGTGTATTATAGCCAGGTTAACAGTGCATGATCAGCCACGTGATCAGTGCATGATAGCCACGTAATCAGTGCATGGTCAGTCACGTGATCACTGTATGATCAGCCACGTGATCAGTACATGATAGCAACCTGATCAGAGCATGTGATGCAATGGGATTTGTGCATGATCAGTCACGTGATCAGTGTACGCTCATACATGTGATCAGTGCATGATCAGCCACGTGATCATTGTATGATCAGCCACGTGATGAGTGCATGATCTGCAACGTGATCAGTGCATGATCAGCCACGGGATCAGTGCATGATCAGGCACGTGATCAGTGCATGATCAGTCATGTGATCAGTGTATGATCCGCCACGTATCAGTGCATGATCCACAAAGTGATTAGTGCATGATCAGCCACGTGATCAGTGCATGATCAGCCACGTGATCAGTGCATGATAGCCACGTGATCATTGTCTACAATTACGTGAACACTGCATGTGCAGTCCCGTGATCAGTGCATAATAGCCACGTGATCAGTGAATGATCAGTCACGTGATCAGTGCATGATAGCCACGTAAACAGTGCATTAACAGGTATGTGTTCAGTTAATGCGCAGTCACGTGATCAGTGCATGATAGACACGTGATCAGTGCATGATAGCCATGTGATCAGTGCATGCAGTCACGTGATCAGTGTATTTTCAGCTTCGTGTTCAGAGTATGATCAGCCACGTGATCAGTGCCTGATCAGCCACGTGATCAGTGCATGATCCACAACGTGATTAGTGCATGGTCAATCATGTGACCAGTGTATGATCAGCCACGTGATCAGTTCATGATCACCCACGTGATCACTGTATGATCAGCCACGTGATCAGTACATGATAGCAACCTGATCAGAGCATGAGATGCAATGGGATTTGTGCATGATCAGCCACGTGATCAGTGTACGATCATACATGTGATCAGTGCATGATCAGCCACGTGATCATTGCATGATCAGCCACGTGATGAGTGCATGATCTGCAACATGATCAGTGCATGATCAGCCACGGGATCAGTGCATGATCAGGCACGTGATCAGTGCATGATCAGCCACGTGATCAGTGTTTGATCAGCCACGTGTTCAGTGCATGATAGACACGTGATCAGTGCATGATAGCCACGTGATCATTGTCTACAATTACGTGAACACTGCATGTGCAGTCCCGTGATCAGTGCATAATAGCCACGTGATCAGTGAATGATCAGTCACGTGATCAGTGCCTGATCAGTAACGTCATCAGTGTATGATCATCCACATGATCAGTGCATGCGCAGTCACGTGATCAGTGCATTATAGCCACGTGATCAGTTCTTGATTAGTCACATGATCAGCACCATTCAGACACGAGATCACTGCATGCTAAGTCACGTGATCAGTTCATGTTCCGCCATGTGATTAGTGCATGATCAGCCACGTGATAAATGCGTGATCATCCACGTGATTATTGCATGCACAATCAAGTGATCAGTGCATGATAGTCACGTGATCTATGCATGATCAGTCACGTGATCAGTGTATGATCAGCCAAGTGATCAGTGCATGATAGCCACGTGACCAGCACATGATTAATGAGTGCATGATCAGTCAAGTGATCAGTGCATGATCAGTCATGTGATCAGTGCATGATCAGCCATTTTTTTAGTGCATAAGCAGTCAAGTGATCAGGGTATTATCATCCACGTGATCAGTGCATGCGCAGTCAAGGGATCAGTGCATGCAGTCTCCTGATCAGTGTATTTTCAGCTTCGTGCTCAGAGTACGATCAGCCACGTGATAAGTGCCTGATCAGCCACGTGATCAGTGTATCATCAGCCACATGATCAGTGCATGATCAGCCACATGATCAGTGCATGCACATTCATGTGATCAGTGCATGATCCACAACGTGATTAGTGCATGATCAGTCATGTAATCACTGTATGATCAGATAAGTGATAAGTGCAAGAACAGCCACGTGATCAGTGCATGATCCACAACGTGATTAGTTCATGATCAGTCACGTGATCAGTGTATGATTAGCCATGTGATCAGTGCATCATCCACAATGTGATTAGTGCATGATCAGCCACGTGATCAGTGCATGATCAGTCACGTGATCACTGTATGAACAGCCACGTGATCAGTGCATGATAGCGACGTGTCTAGTGCATGATCAGTCACGTGATCAGTGCATGATAGCCACGTGATCAGTGCATGATCAGTCACGTGATTAGTGCATGATTTGTCACTTGATCAGTGTATAATATCCACGTGATCAGTTCATGCACCGTCATGTGATCAGTGCATGATCAGTCACATGACCAATGCATGATCAGCCACGTGATCAGTGCATTATAGCCACGTAAACAGTGCATGAACAGGTATGTGTTCAGTTAATGCGCAGTCACATGATCAGTGCATGATAGACACGTGATCAGTGCATGATAGCCATGTGGTCAGTGCATGCAGTCACGTGATCAGTGTATTTTCAGCTTCGTGTTCAGAGTATGATCAGCCACGTGATCAGTTCCTGATCAGCCACGTGACCAGTGCATGATCCTCAACGTGATTAGTGCACGATCATTCATGTAATCAGTGTATGATCCGCCACGTGATCAGTTCATGATAACCCACGTGATCAGTGTATGATCAGCCACGTGACCAGTGCATCATCCACAACGTGATTAGTGCATGATCAGCCAGGAGGGCAGTGTATGATAAGCCACGTGATCAGTTCATGATCACCCACGTGATCAGTGCATGATCAGCCACGTGATCAGTGCATGCACACTCACGTGATCAGAGTATTATCAGCTTCGTGATCAGTGCATGATCAGCCACGTGATCAGTGCATGATCAGTCACGTGATCAGTGCGTGATCAGTGACGTGATCAGTGTATGGTCATCCATATTTTCAGTGCGTGCGCAGTCATGTGATCAGTGCATTATAGCCACATGATCAGTTCTTGATTAGTTACATGATCAGCACAATTCAGACACGAGATCACTGCATGTGAAGTTACACAATCAGTGCATGATGAGGCACGTGATCAGTGCATGATCAGGCACGTGATCAGTGTATGATCAGCCACGTGATCAGTGCATGATAGCCACGTGACTAGTGCATGTTCAGTCACGTGATCAGTGCATGATCCACAACGTGATTAGTGCATGATCAGTCATGTAATCACTGTATGCTCAGCCACGTGATCAGTGCATGATCATGCACTTTATCAGTGCATGATCAGACACATGATCAGTGCATGATCAGTCACGTGATCAGTGTATAATCATCCACATGATCAGTGCATGCACAGTCAAGTGGTCAGTGTATTACAGCCAATGTGATCAGTGCATGATCAGCCAGGTAAACAGTGCATGATAGCCACCTGACCATTGCATGATGAGCAACATGGTTAGTGCATGCTAAGACAAGTGATCAGTGCATGATCATGCACGTGAAGAGTGCATGATCACTCACGTGATCAGTGGATGATAGCCAGGTTATCAGTGCATGATCAGGCACGTGAAGAATGCATGATCAGTCACGAGATCAGTGTATTATAGCCAGGTTAACAGTGCATGATCAGCCACGTGATCAGTGCATGATAGCCACGTAATCAGTGCATGGTCAGTCACGTGATATCTGTATGATCAGCCACGTGATCAGTACATGATAGCAACCTGATCAGAGCATGATATACAATGGGATTTGTGCATGATCAGCCACGTGATCAGTGTACGATCATACATGTGATGAGTGCATGATCTGCAACGTGATCAGTGCATGATCAGCCACGGGATCAGTGCATGATCAGGCACGTGATCAGTGCATGATCAGTCATGTGATCAGTGTATGATCCGCCACGTATCAGTGCATGATCCACAAAGTGATTAGTGCATGATCAGCCACGTGATCATTGCATGATCAGCCACGTGATCAGTGTTTGATCAGCCACGTGTTCAGTGCATGATAGACACCTGATCATTGTCTACAATTACGTGAACACTGCATGTGCAGTCCCGTGATCAGTGCATAATAGCCACGTGATCAGTGAATGATCAGTCACGTGATCAGTGCCTGATCAGTAACGTCATCAGTGTATGATCATCCACATGATCAGTGCATGCGCAGTCACGTGATCAGTGCATTATAGCCACGTGATCAGTTCTTGATTAGTCACATGATCAGCACCATTCAGACACGAGATCACTGCATGCTAAGTCACGTGATCAGTTCATGTTCCGCCACGTGATTAGTGCATGATCAGCCACGTGAAAAATGCGTGATCATCCACGTGATTACTGCATGCACAATCAAGTCATCAGTGCATGATAGTCACGTGATCTATGCATAATCAGTCACGTGATCAGTGTATGATCAGCCAAGTGATCAGTGCATGATAGCCACGTGACCAGCACATGATTAATCAGTGCATGATCAGCCACATGATCAGTGCATGATCAGCCACATGATCAGTGCATGCACAGTCCTGTGATCAGTGTATGATCAGTTTCGTGATCAGTGCATGAACAGCCACGTGATCAGTGCATGATCAGCCACATGATCAATGCATGCACATTCATGTGATCAGTGCATGATCCACAACGTGATTAGTGCATGATCAGTCATGTAATCACTGTATGATCAGCCACGTGATAAGTGCAAGAACAGCCACGTGATCAGTGCATGATCCACAACGTGATTAGTTCATGATCAGTCATGTGATCAGTGTATGATCAGCCACGTGATCAGTGCATCATCCACAACGTGATTAGTGCATGATCAGCCACGTGATCAGTGCATGCACACTCACGTGATTGGAGTATGATCAGCTTCGTGATCAGTGCATGATCAGGCACGTGATCAGTGCATGATCAGTCACGTGATCACTGTATGAACAGCCACGTGATCAGTGCATGATAGCGACGTGTCTAGTGCATGATCAGTCACGTGATCAGTGCATGATAGCCACGTGATCAGTGCATGATCAGTCACGTGAGTAGTGCATGATTTGTCACTTGATCAGTGTATAATATCCACGTGATCAGTTCATGCGCCGTCATGTGATCAGTGCATGATACGCAACGTGATCAATGCATGATCAGTCACGTGACCAATGCATGATCAGCCACGTGATCAGTGCATGATAGCCACGTAAACAGTGCATGAACAGGTATGTGTTCAGTTAATGCGCAGTCACGTGATCAGTGCATGATAGACACGTGATCAGTGCATGATAGCCATGTGATCAGTGCATGCAGTCACGTGATCAGTGTATTTTCAGCTTCGTGTTCAGAGTATGATCAGCCACGTGATCAGTGCCTGATCAGCCACGTGATCAGTGCATGATCCACAACGTGATTAGTGCATGATCAATCATGTGATCAGTGTATGATCAGCCACGTGATCAGTTCATGTTCACCCACGTGATCAGTGTATGATCAGCCACATGACCAGTGCATCATCCACAACGTGATTAGTGCATGATCAGCCAGGTGAGCAGTGTATGATAAGCCACGTGATCAGTTCATGATCACCCACGTGATCAGTGCATGATCAGCCACGTGATCAGTGCATGCACACTCACGTGATCAGAGTATTATCAGCTTCGTGATCAGTGCATGATCAGCCACGTGATCAGTGCATGATCAGTCACGTGATCAGTGCGTGATCAGTGACGTGATCAGTGTATGGTCATCCATATTTTCAGTGCGTGCGCAGTCATGTGATCAGTGCATTATAGCCACATGATCAGTTCTTGATTAGTTACATGATCAGCACAATTCAGACACGAGATCACTGCATGTGAAGTTACACAATCAGTGCATGATGAGGCACGTGATCAGTGCATGATCAGGCACGTGATCAGTGTATGATCAGCCACGTGATCAGTGCATGATAGCCACGTGACTAGTGCATGTTCAGTCACGTGATCAGTGCATGATCCACAACGTGATTAGTGCATGATCAGTCATGTAATCACTGTATGCTCAGCCACGTGATCAGTGCATGATCATGCACTTTATCAGTGCATGATCAGACACATGATCAGTGCATGATCAGTCACGTGATCAGTGTATAATCATCCACATGATCAGTGCATGCACAGTCAAGTGGTCAGTGTATTACAGCCAATGTGATCAGTGCATGATCAGCCAGGTAAACAGTGCATGATAGCCACCTGACCATTGCATGATCAGCAACATGGTTAGTGCATGCTAAGACAAGTGATCAGTGCATGATCATGCACGTGAAGAGTGCATGATCACTCACGTGATCAGTGGATGATAGCCAGGTTATCAGTGCATGATCAGGCACCTGAAGAATGCATGATCAGTCACGAGATCAGTGTATTATAGCCAGGTTAACAGTGCATGATCAGCCACGTGATCAGTGCATGATAGCCACGTAATCAGTGCATGGTCAGTCACGTGATCACTGTATGATCAGCCACGTGATCAGTACATGATAGCAACCTGATCAGAGCATGATATGCAATGGGATTTGTGCATGATCAGCCACGTGATCAGTGTACGATCATACATGTGATGAGTGCATGATCTGCAACGTGATCAGTGCATGATCAGCCACGGGATCAGTGCATGATCAGGCACGTGATAAGTGCATGATCAGTCATGTGATCAGTGTATGATCTGCCACGTATCAGTGCATGATCCACAAAGTGATTAGTGCATGATCAGCCACGTGATCATTGCATGATCAGCCACGTGATCAGTGTTTGATCAGCCACGTGTTCAGTGCATGATAGACACCTGATCATTGTCTACAATTACGTGAACACTGCATGTGCAGTCCCGTGATCAGTGCATAATAGCCACGTGATCAGTGAATGATCAGTCACGTGATCAGTGCCTGATCAGTAACGTCATCAGTGTATGATCATCCACATGATCAGTGCATGCGCAGTCACGTGATCAGTGCATTATAGCCACGTGATCAGTTCTTGATTAGTCACATGATCAGCACCATTCAGACACGAGATCACTGCATGCTAAGTCACGTGATCAGTTCATGTTCCGCCATGTGATTAGTGCATGATCAGCCACGTGAAAAATGCGTGATCATCCACGTGATTACTGCATGCACAATCAAGTGATCAGTGCATGATAGTCACGTGATCTATGCATAATCAGTCACGTGATCAGTGTATGATCAGCCAAGTGATCAGTGCATGATAGCCACGTGACCAGCACATGATTAATCAGTGCATGATCAGCCACATGATCAGTGCATGATCAGCCACATGATCAGTGCATGCACAGTCCTGTGATCAGTGTATGATCAGCTTCGTGATCAGTGCATGAAGAGCCACGTGATCAGTGCATGATCAGCCACATGATCAATGCATGCACATTCATGTGATCAGTGCATGATCCACAACGTGATTAGTGCATGATCAGTCATGTAATCACTGTATGATCAGCCACGTGATAAGTGCAAGAACAGCCACGTGATCAGTGCATGATCCACAACGTGATTAGTTCATGATCAGTCATGTGATCAGTGTATGATCAGCCACGTGATCAGTGCATCATCCACAACGTGATTAGTGCATGATCAGCCACGTGATCAGTGCATGCACACTCACGTGATTGGAGTATGATCAGCTTCGTGATCAGTGCATGATCAGGCACGTGATCAGTGCATGATCAGTCACGTGATCACTGTATGAACAGCCACTTGATCAGTGCATGATAGCGACGTGTCTAGTGCATGATCAGTCACGTGATCAGTGCATGATAGCCACGTGATCAGTGCATGATCAGTCACGTGAGTAGTGCATGATTTGTCACTTGATCAGTGTATAATATCCACGTGATCAGTTCATGCGCCGTCATGTGATCAGTGCATGATACGCAACGTGATCAGTGCATGATAGACACCTGATCATTGTCTACAATTACGTGAACACTGCATGTGCAGTCCCGTGATCAGTGCATAATAGCCACGTGATCAGTGAATGATCAGTCACGTGATCAGTGCCTGATCAGTAACGTCATCAGTGTATGATCATCCACATGATCAGTGCATGCGCAGTCACGTGATCAGTGCATTATAGCCACGTGATCAGTTCTTGATTAGTCACATGATCAGCACCATTCAGACACGAGATCACTGCATGCTAAGTCACGTGATCAGTTCATGTTCCGCCATGTGATTAGTGCATGATCAGCCACGTGATAAATGCGTGATCATCCACGTGATTACTGCATGCACAATCAAGTGATCAGTGCATGATAGTCACGTGATCTATGCATAATCAGTCACGTGATCAGTGTATGATCAGCCAAGTGATCAGTGCATGATAGCCACGTGACCAGCACATGATTAATCAGTGCATGATCAGCCACATGATCAGTGCATGATCAGCCACATGATCAGTGCATGCACAGTCCTGTGATCAGTGTATGATCAGCTTCGTGATCAGTGCATGAACAGCCACGTGATCAGTGCATGATCAGCCACATGATCAATGCATGCACATTCATGTGATCAGTGCATGATCCACAACGTGATTAGTGCATGATCAGTCATGTAATCACTGTATGATCAGCCACGTGATAAGTGCAAGAACAGCCACGTGATCAGTGCATGATCCACAACGTGATTAGTTCATGATCAGTCATGTGATCAGTGTATGATCAGCCACGTGATCAGTGCATCATCGACAACGTGATTAGTGCATGATCAGCCACGTGATCAGTGCATGCACACTCACGTGATTGGAGTATGATCAGCTTCGTGATCAGTGCATGATGAGGCACGTGATCAGTGCATGATCAGTCACGTGATCACTGTATGAACAGCCACGTGATCAGTGCATGATAGCGACGTGTCTAGTGCATGATCAGTCACGTGATCAGTGCATGATAGCCACGTGATCAGTGCATGATCAGTCACGTGAGTAGTGCATGATTTGTCACTTGATCAGTGTATAATATCCACGTGATCAGTTCATGCGCCGTCATGTGATCAGTGCATGATACGCAACGTGATCAGTGCATGATCAGTCACGTGACCAATGCATGATCAGCCACGTGATCAGTGCATGATAGCCACGTAAACAGTGCATGAACAGGTATGTGTTCAGTTAATGCGCAGTCAGGTGATCAGTGAATGATAGACACGTGATCAGTGCATGATAGCCATGTGATCAGTGCATGCAGTCACGTGATCAGTGTATTTTCAGCTTCGTGTTCAGAGTATGATCAGCCACGTGATCAGTGCCTGATCAGCCACGTGATCAGTGCATGATCCACAACGTGATTAGTGCATGATCAATCATGTGATCAGTGTATGATCAGCCACGTGATCAGTTCATGATCACCCACGTGATCAGTGTATGATCAGCCAGGTGATCAGTGCATCATCCACAACGTGATTAGTGCATGATCAGCCACGTGATCAGTGCATGATCAGCCACGTGAAGAATGCATGATCAGTCACGAGATCAGTGTATTATAGCCAGGTTAACAGTGCATGATCAGCCACGTGATAAGTGCATGATAGCCACGTAATCAGTGCATGGTCAGTCACGTGATCACTGTATGATCAGCCACGTGATCAGTACATGATAGCAACCTGATCAGAGCATGATATGCAATGGGATTTGTGCATGATCAGCCACGTGATCAGTGTACGATCAGACATGTGATCAGTGCATGATCAGCCACGTGATCATTGTATGATCAGCCACGTGATGAGTGCATGATCTGCAACGTGATCAGTGCATGATCAGCCACGGGATCAGTGCATGATCAGGCACGTGATCAGTGCATGATCAGTCATGTGATCAGTGTATGATCCGCCACGTATCAGTGCATGATCCACAAAGTGATTAGTGCATGATCAGCCACGTGATCAGTGCATGATCAGCCACGTGATCAGTGTTTGATCAGCCACGTGTTCAGTGCATGATAGACACGTGATCAGTGCATGATAGCCACGTGATCATTGTCTACAATTACGTGAACACTGCATGTGCAGTCCCGTGATCAGTGCATAATAGCCACGTGATCAGTGAATGATCAGTCACGTGATCAGTGCCTGATCAGTAACGTCATCAGTGTATGATCATCCACATGATCAGTGCATGCGCAGTCACGTGATCAGTGCATTATAGCCACGTGATCAGTTCTTGATTAGTCACATGATCAGCACCATTCAGACACGAGATCACTGCATGCTAAGTCACGTGATCAGTTCATGTTCCGCCATGTGATTAGTGCATGATCAGCCACGTGATAAATGCGTGATCATCCACGTGATTATTGCATGCACAATCAAGTGATCAGTGCATGATAGTCACGTGATCTATGCATGATCAGTCACGTGATCAGTGTATGATCAGCCAAGTGATCAGTGCATGATAGCCACGTGACCAGCACATGATTAATCAGTGCATGATCAGTCAAGTGATCAGTGCATGATCAGTCATGTGATCAGTGCATGATCAGCCATTTTTTTAGTGCATAAGCAGTCAAGTGATCAGCGTATTATCATCCACGTGATCAGTGCATGCGCAGTCAAGGGATCAGTGCATGCAGTCTCGTGATCAGTGTATTTTCAGCTTCGTGCTCAGAGTACGATCAGCCACGTGATAAGTGCCTGATCAGCCACGTGATCAGTGTATCATCAGCCACATGATCAGTGCATGATCAGCCACATGATCAGTGCATGCACATTCATGTGATCAGTGCATGATCCACAACGTGATTAGTGCATGATCAGTCATGTAATCACTGTATGATCAGATAAGTGATAAGTGCAAGAACAGCCACGTGATCAGTGCATGATCCACAACGTGATTAGTTCATGATCAGTCACGTGATCAGTGTATGATTAGCCATGTGATCAGTGCATCATCCACAATGTGATTAGTGCATGATCAGCCACGTGATCAGTGCATGATCAGTCACGTGATCACTGTATGAACAGCCACGTGATCAGTGCATGATAGCGACGTGTCTAGTGCATGATCAGTCACGTGATCAGTGCATGATAGCCACGTGATCAGTGCATGATCAGTCACGTGATTAGTGCATGATTTGTCACTTGATCAGTGTATAATATCCACGTGATCAGTTCATGCACCGTCATGTGATCAGTGCATGATCAGTCACATGACCAATGCATGATCAGCCACGTGATCAGTGCATTATAGCCACGTAAACAGTGCATGAACAGGTATGTGTTCAGTTAATGCGCAGTCACATGATCAGTGCATGATAGATACGTGATCAGTGCATGATAGCCATGTGGTCAGTGCATGCAGTCACGTGATCAGTGTATTTTCAGCTTCGTGTTCAGAGTATGATCAGCCACGTGATCAGTTCCTGATCAGCCACGTGACCAGTGCATGATCCTCAACGTGATTAGTGCACGATCATTCATGTAATCAGTGTATGATCCGCCACGTGATCAGTTCATGATAACCCACGTGATCAGTGTATGATCAGCCACGTGACCAGTGCATCATCCACAACGTGATTAGTGCATGATCAGCCAGGTGAGCAGTGTATGATAAGCCACGTGATCAGTGCATGATCACCCACGTGATCAGTGCATGATCAGCCACGTGATCAGTGCATGATCAGCCACGTGATCAGTGCATGCACACTCACGTGATCAGAGTATTATCAGCTTCGTGATCAGTGCATGATCAGCCACGTGATCAGTGCATGATCAGTCACGTGATCAGTGCGTGATCAGTGACGTGATCAGTGTATGGTCATCCATATTTTCAGTGCGTGCGCAGTCATGTGATCAGTGCATTATAGCCACATGATCAGTTCTTGATTAGTTACATGATCAGCACAATTCAGACACGAGATCACTGCATGTGAAGTTACACAATCAGTGCATGATGAGGCACGTGATCAGTGCATGATCAGGCACGTGATCAGTGTATGATCAGCCACGTGATCAGTGCATGATAGCCACGTGACTAGTGCATGTTCAGTCACGTGATCAGTGCATGATCCACAACGTGATTAGTGCATGATCAGTCATGTAATCACTGTATGCTCAGCCACGTGATCAGTGCATGATCATGCACTTTATCAGTGCATGATCAGACACATGATCAGTGCATGATCAGTCACGTGATCAGTGTATAATCATCCACATGATCAGTGCATGCACAGTCAAGTGGTCAGTGTATTACAGCCAATGTGATCAGTGCATGATCAGCCAGGTAAACAGTGCATGATAGCCACCTGACCATTGCATGATGAGCAACATGGTTAGTGCATGCTAAGACAAGTGATCAGTGCATGATCATGCACGTGAAGAGTGCATGATCACTCACGTGATCAGTGGATGATAGCCAGGTTATCAGTGCATGATCAGGCACGTGAAGAATGCATGATCAGTCACGAGATCAGTGTATTATAGCCAGGTTAACAGTGCATGATCAGCCACGTGATCAGTGCATGATAGCCACGTAATCAGTGCATGGTCAGTCACGTGATCACTGTATGATCAGCCACGTGATCAGTACATGATAGCAACCTGATCAGAGCATGATATACAATGGGATTTGTGCATGATCAGCCACGTGATCAGTGTACGATCATACATGTGATGAGTGCATGATCTGCAACGTGATCAGTGCATGATCAGCCACGGGATCAGTGCATGATCAGGCACGTGATAAGTGCATGATCAGTCATGTGATCAGTGTATGATCCACAAAGTGATTAGTGCATGATCAGCCACGTGATCATTGCATGATCAGCCACGTGATCAGTGTTTGATCAGCCACGTGTTCAGTGCATGATAGACACCTGATCATTGTCTACAATTACGTGAACACTGCATGTGCAGTCCCGTGATCAGTGCATAATAGCCACGTGATCAGTGAATGATCAGTCACGTGATCAGTGCCTGATCAGTAACGTCATCAGTGTATGATCATCCACATGATCAGTGCATGCGCAGTCACGTGATCAGTGCATTATAGCCACGTGATCAGTTCTTGATTAGTCACATGATCAGCACCATTCAGACACGAGATCACTGCATGCTAAGTCACGTGATCAGTTCATGTTCCGCCATGTGATTAGTGCATGATCAGCCACGTGAAAAATGCGTGATCATCCACGTGATTACTGCATGCACAATCAAGTGATCAGTGCATGATAGTCACGTGATCTATGCATAATCAGTCACGTGATCAGTGTATGATCAGCCAAGTGATCAGTGCATGATAGCCACGTGACCAGCACATGATTAATCAGTGCATGATCAGCCACATGATCAGTGCATGATCAGCCACATGATCAGTGCATGCACAGTCCTGTGATCAGTGTATGATCAGCTTCGTGATCAGTGCATGAAGAGCCACGTGATCAGTGCATGATCAGCCACATGATCAATGCATGCACATTCATGTGATCAGTGCATGATCCACAACGTGATTAGTGCATGATCAGTCATGTAATCACTGTATGATCAGCCACGTGATAAGTGCAAGAACAGCCACGTGATCAGTGCATGATCCACAACGTGATTAGTTCATGATCAGTCATGTGATCAGTGTATGATCAGCCACGTGATCAGTGCATCATCCACAACGTGATTAGTGCATGATCAGCCACGTGATCAGTGCATGCACACTCACGTGATTGGAGTATGATCAGCTTCGTGATCAGTGCATGATCAGGCACGTGATCAGTGCATGATCAGTCACGTGATCACTGTATGAACAGCCACGTGATCAGTGCATGATAGCGACGTGTCTAGTGCATGATCAGTCACGTGATCAGTGCATGATAGCCACGTGATCAGTGCATGATCAGTCACGTGAGTAGTGCATGATTTGTCACTTGATCAGTGTATAATATCCACGTGATCAGTTCATGCGCCGTCATGTGATCAGTGCATGATACGCAACGTGATCAGTGCATGATCAGTCACGTGACCAATGCATGATCAGCCACGTGATCAGTGCATGATAGCCACGTAAACAGTGCATGAACAGGTATGTGTTCAGTTAATGCGCAGTCAGGTGATCAGTGAATGATAGACACGTGATCAGTGCATGATAGCCATGTGATCAGTGCATGCAGTCACGTGATCAGTGTATTTTCAGCTTCGTGTTCAGAGTATGATCAGCCACGTGATCAGTGCCTGATCAGCCACGTGATCAGTGCATGATCCACAACGTGATTAGTGCATGATCAATCATGTGATCAGTGTATGATCAGCCACGTGATCAGTTCATGTTCACCCACGTGATCAGTGTATGATCAGCCACGTGATCAGTGCATCATCCACAGCGTGATTAGTGCATAATCAGCCACGTGAGCAGTGTATGATCAGCCACGTGATCAGTGCATGATCAGCCACGTGATCAGTGCATGCACACTGACGTGATTGGAATATGATCAGCTTCGTGATCAGTGCATGATCAGGCACGTGATCAGTGCATGATCAGTCACGTGATTAGTGCATGATTTGTCACTTGATCAGTGTATAATATCCACGTGATCAGTTCATGCACCGTCATGTGGTCAGTGCATGATCAGTCACATGACCAATGCATGATCAGCCACGTGATCAGTGCATTATAGCCACGTAAACAGTGCATGAACAGGTATGTGTTCAGTTAATGCGCAGTCACATGATCAGTGCATGATAGACACGTGATCAGTGCATGCTAGCCATGTGGTCAGTGCATGCAGTCACGTGATCAGTGTATTTTCAGCTTCGTGTTCAGAGTATGATCAGCCACGTGATCAGTTCCTGATCAGCCACGTGGCCAGTGCATGATCCTCAACGTGATTAGTGCACGATCATTCATGTAATCAGTGTATGATCCGCCACGTGATCAGTTCATGATAACCCACGTGATCAGTGTATGATCAGCCACATGACCAGTGCATCATCCACAACGTGATTAGTGCATGATCAGCCAGGTGAGCAGTGTATGATAAGCCACGTGATCAGTTCATGATCACCCACGTGATCAGTGCATGATCAGCCACGTGATCAGTGCATGCACACTCACGTGATCAGAGTATTATCAGCTTCGTGATCAGTGCATGATCTGCCACGTGATCAGTGCATGATCAGTCACGTGATCAGTGCGTGATCAGTGACGTGATCAGTGTATGGTCATCCATATTTTCAGTGCGTGCGCAGTCATGTGATCAGTGCATTATAGCCACATGATCAGTTCTTGATTAGTTACATGATCAGCACAATTCAGACACGAGATCACTGCATGTGAAGTTACACAATCAGTGCATGATGAGGCACGTGATCAGTGCATGATCAGGCACGTGATCAGTGTATGATCAGCCACGTGATCAGTGCATGATAGCCACGTGACTAGTGCATGTTCAGTCACGTGATCAGTGCATGATCCACAACGTGATTAGTGCATGATCAGTCATGTAATCACTGTATGCTCAGCCACGTGATCAGTGCATGATCATGCACTTTATCAGTGCATGATCAGACACATGATCAGTGCATGATCAGTCACGTGATCAGTGTATAATCATCCACATGATCAGTGCATGCACAGTCAAGTGGTCAGTGTATTACAGCCAATGTGATCAGTGCATGATCAGCCAGGTAAACAGTGCATGATAGCCACCTGACCATTGCATGATCAGCAACATGGTTAGTGCATGCTAAGACAAGTGATCAGTGCATGATCATGCACGTGAAGAGTGCATGATCACTCACGTGATCAGTGGATGATAGCCAGGTTATCAGTGCATGATCAGGCACCTGAAGAATGCATGATCAGTCACGAGATCAGTGTATTATAGCCAGGTTAACAGTGCATGATCAGCCACGTGATCAGTGCATGATAGCCACGTAATCAGTGCATGGTCAGTCACGTGATCACTGTATGATCAGCCACGTGATCAGTACATGATAGCAACCTGATCAGAGCATGATATGCAATGGGATTTGTGCATGATCAGCCACGTGATCAGTGTACGATCATACATGTGATGAGTGCATGAACTGCAACGTGATCAGTGCATGTTCAGCCACGGGATCAGTGCATGATCAGGCACGTGATAAGTGCATGATCAGTCATGTGATCAGTGTATGATCTGCCACGTATCAGTGCATGATCCACAAAGTGATTAGTGCATGATCAGCCACGTGATCATTGCATGATCAGCCACGTGATCAGTGTTTGATCAGCCACGTGTTCAGTGCATGATAGACACCTGATCATTGTCTACAATTACGTGAACACTGCATGTGCAGTCCCGTGATCAGTGCATAATAGCCACGTGATCAGTGAATGATCAGTCACGTGATCAGTGCCTGATCAGTAACGTCATCAGTGTATGATCATCCACATGATCAGTGCATGCGCAGTCACGTGATCAGTGCATTATAGCCACGTGATCAGTTCTTGATTAGTCACATGATCAGCACCATTCAGACACGAGATCACTGCATGCTAAGTCACGTGATCAGTTCATGTTCCGCCATGTGATTAGTGCATGATCAGCCACGTGATAAATGCGTGATCATCCACGTGATTACTGCATGCACAATCAAGTGATCAGTGCATGATAGTCACGTGATCTATGCATAATCAGTCACGTGATCAGTGTATGATCAGCCAAGTGATCAGTGCATGATAGCCACGTGACCAGCACATGATTAATCAGTGCATGATCAGCCACATGATCAGTGCATGATCAGCCACATGATCAGTGCATGCACAGTCCTGTGATCAGTGTATGATCAGCTTCGTGATCAGTGCATGAAGAGCCACGTGATCAGTGCATGATCAGCCACATGATCAATGCATGCACATTCATGTGATCAGTGCATGATCCACAACGTGATTAGTGCATGATCAGTCATGTAATCACTGTATGATCAGCCACGTGATAAGTGCAAGAACAGCCACGTGATCAGTGCATGATCCACAACGTGATTAGTTCATGATCAGTCATGTGATCAGTGTATGATCAGCCACGTGATCAGTGCATCATCCACAACGTGATTAATGCATGATCAGCCACGTGATCAGTGCATGCACACTCACGTGATTGGAGTATGATCAGCTTCGTGATCAGTGCATGATCAGGCACGTGATCAGTGCATGATCAGTCACGTGATCACTGTATGAACAGCCACTTGATCAGTGCATGATAGCGACGTGTCTAGTGCATGATCAGTCACGTGATCAGTGCATGATAGCCACGTGATCAGTGCATGATCAGTCACGTGAGTAGTGCATGATTTGTCACTTGATCAGTGTATAATATCCACGTGATCAGTTCATGCGCCGTCATGTGATCAGTGCATGATACGCAACGTGATCAGTGCATGATAGACACCTGATCATTGTCTACAATTACGTGAACACTGCATGTGCAGTCCCGTGATCAGTGCATAATAGCCACGTGATCAGTGAATGATCAGTCACGTGATCAGTGCCTGATCAGTAACGTCATCAGTGTATGATCATCCACATGATCAGTGCATGCGCAGTCACATGATCAGTGCATTATAGCCACGTGATCAGTTCTTGATTAGTCACATGATCAGCACCATTCAGACACGAGATCACTGCATGCTAAGTCACGTGATCAGTTCATGTTCCGCCATGTGATTAGTGCATGATCAGCCACGTGATAAATGCGTGATCATCCACGTGATTACTGCATGCACAATCAAGTGATCAGTGCATGATAGTCACGTGATCTATGCATAATCAGTCACGTGATCAGTGTATGATCAGCCAAGTGATCAGTGCATGATAGCCACGTGACCAGCACATGATTAATCAGTGCATGATCAGCCACATGATCAGTGCATGATCAGCCACATGATCAGTGCATGCACAGTCCTGTGATCAGTGTATGATCAGCTTCGTGATCAGTGCATGAAGAGCCACGTGATCAGTGCATGATCAGCCACATGATCAATGCATGCACATTCATGTGATCAGTGCATGATCCACAACGTGATTAGTGCATGATCAGTCATGTAATCACTGTATGATCAGCCACGTGATAAGTGCAAGAACAGCCACGTGATCAGTGCATGATCCACAACGTGATTAGTTCATGATCAGTCATGATCAGTGTATGATCAGCCACGTGATCAGTGCATCATCCAAAACGTGATTAGTGCATGATCAGCCACGTGATCAGTGCATGCACACTCACGTGATTGGAGTATGATCAGCTTCGTGATCAGTGCATGATCAGGCACGTGATCAGTGCATGATCAGTCACGTGATCACTGTATGAACAGCCACGTGATCAGTGCATGATAGCGACGTGTCTAGTGCATGATCAGTCACGTGATCAGTGCATGATAGCCACGTGATCAGTGCATGATCAGTCACGTGAGTAGTGCATGATTTGTCACTTGATCAGTGTATAATATCCACGTGATCATTTCATGCGCCGTCATGTGATCAGTGCATGATACGCAACGTGATCAGTGCATGATCAGTCACGTGACCAATGCATGATCAGCCACGTGATCAGTGCATGATAGCCACGTAAGCAGTGCATGGACAGGTATGTGTTCAGTTAATGCACAGTCAGGTGATCAGTGAATGATAGACACGTGATCAGTACATGATAGCCATGTGATCAGTGCATGCAGTCACGTGATCAGTGTATTTTCAGCTTCGTGTTCAGAGTATGATCAGCCACGTGATCAGTGCCTGATCAGCCACGTGATCAGTGCATGATCCACAACGTGATTAGTGCATGATCAATCATGTGATCAGTGTATGATCAGCCACGTGATCAGTTCATGTTCACCCACGTGATCAGTGTATGATCAGCCACGTGATCAGTGCATCATCCACAACGTGATTAGTGCATGATCAGCCACATGAGCAGTGTATGATCAGCCACGTGATCAGTGCATGATCAGCCACGTGATCAGTGCATGCACACTGACGTGATTGGAATATGATCAGCTTCGTGATCAGTGCATGATCAGGCACGTGATCAGTGCATGATCAGTCACGTGATCACTGTATGAACAGCCACGTGATCAGTGCATGATAGCGACGTGTCTAGTGCATGATCAGTCACGTGATCAGTGCATGATAGCCACGTGATCAGTGCATGATCAGTCACGTGATTAGTGCATGATTTGTCACTTGATCAGTGTATAATATCCACGTGATCAGTTCATGCACCGTCATGTGGTCAGTGCATGATCAGTCACATGACCAATGCATGATCAGCCACGTGATCAGTGCATTATAGCCACGTAAACAGTGCATGAACAGGTATGTGTTCAGTTAATGCGCAGTCACATGATCAGTGCATGATAGACACGTGATCAGTGCATGATAGCCATGTGGTCAGTGCATGCAGTCACGTGATCAGTGTATTTTCAGCTTCGTGTTCAGAGTATGATCAGCCACGTGATCAGTTCCTGATCAGCCACGTGACCAGTGCATGATCCTCAACGTGATTAGTGCACGATCATTCATGTAATCAGTGTATGATCAGCCACGTGATCAGTTCATGATAACCCACGTGATCAGTGTATGATCAGCCACGTGACCAGTGCATCATCCACAACGTGATTAGTGCATGATCAGCCAGGTGAGCAGTGTATGATAAGCCACGTGATCAGTTCATGATCACCCACGTGATCAGTGCATGATCAGCCACGTGATCAGTGCATGCACACTCACGTGATCAGAGTATTATCAGCTTCGTGATCAGTGCATGATCAGCCACGTGATCAGTGCATGATCAGTCACGTGATCAGTGCGTGATCAGTGACGTGATCAGTGTATGGTCATCCATATTTTCAGTGCGTGTGCAGTCATGTGATCAGTGCATTATAGCCACATGATCAGTTCTTGATTAGTTACATGATCAGCACAATTCAGACACGAGATCACTGCATGTGAAGTTACACAATCAGTGCATGATGAGGCACGTGATCAGTGCATGATCAGGCACGTGATCAGTGTATGATCAGCCACGTGATCAGTGCATGATAGCCACGTGACTAGTGCATGTTCAGTCACGTGATCAGTGCATGATCCACAACGTGATTAGTGCATGATCAGTCATGTAATCACTGTATGCTCAGCCACGTGATCAGTGCATGATCATGCACTTTATCAGTGCATGATCAGACACATGATCAGTGCATGATCAGTCACGTGATCAGTGTATAATCATCCACATGATCAGTGCATGCACAGTCAAGTGGTCAGTGTATTACAGCCAATGTGATCAGTGCATGATCAGCCAGGTAAACAGTGCATGATAGCCACCTGACCATTGCATGATCAGCAACATGGTTAGTGCATGCTAAGACAAGTGATCAGTGCATGATCATGCACGTGAAGAGTGCATGATCACTCACGTGATCAGTGGATGATAGCCAGGTTATCAGTGCATGATCAGGCACGTGAAGAATGCATGATCAGTCACGAGATCAGTGTATTATAGCCAGGTTAACAGTGCATGATCAGCCACGTGATCAGTGCATGATAGCCACGTAATCAGTGCATGGTCAGTCACGTGATCACTGTATGATCAGCCACGTGATCAGTACATGATAGCAACCTGATCAGAGCATGATATGCAATGGGATTTGTGCATGATCAGCCACGTGATCAGTGTACGATCATACATGTGATGAGTGCATGATCTGCAACGTGATCAGTGCATGTTCAGCCACGGGATCAGTGCATGATCAGGCACGTGATAAGTGCATGATCAGTCATGTGATCAGTGTATGATCCGCCACGTATCAGTGCATGATCCACAAAGTGATTAGTGCATGATCAGCCACGTGATCATTGCATGATCAGCCACGTGATCAGTGTTTGATCAGCCACGTGTTCAGTGCATGATAGACACCTGATCATTGTCTACAATTACGTGAACACTGCATGTGCAGTCCCGTGATCAGTGCATAATAGCCACGTGATCAGTGAATGATCAGTCACGTGATCAGTGCCTGATCAGTAACGTCATCAGTGTATGATCATCCACATGATCAGTGCATGCGCAGTCACGTGATCAGTGCATTATAGCCACGTGATCAGTTCTTGATTAGTCACATGATCAGCACCATTCAGACACGAGATCACTGCATGCTAAGTCACGTGATCAGTTCATGTTCCGCCATGTGATTAGTGCATGATCAGCCACGTGATAAATGCGTGATCATCCACGTGATTATTGCATGCACAATCAAGTGATCAGTGCATGATAGTCACGTGATCTATGCATGATCAGTCACGTGATCAGTGTATGATCAGCCAAGTGATCAGTGCATGATAGCCACGTGACCAGCACATGATTAATCAGTGCATGATCAGCCACATGATCAGTGCATGATCAGCCACATGATCAGTGCATGCACAGTCCTGTGATCAGTGTATGATCAGCTTCGTGATCAGTGCATGAAGAGCCACGTGATCAGTGCATGATCAGCCACGTGATAAGTGCAAGAACAGCCACGTGATCAGTGCATGATCCACAACGTGATTAGTTCATGATCAGTCATGTGATCAGTGTATGATCAGCCACGTGATCAGTGCATCATCCACAACGTGATTAGTGCATGATCAGCCACGTGATCAGTGCATGCACACTCACGTGATTGGAGTATGATCAGCTTCGTGATCAGTGCATGATCAGGCACGTGATCAGTGCATGATCAGTCACGTGAGTAGTGCATGATTTGTCACTTGATCAGTGTATAATATTCACGTGATCAGTTCATGCGCCTTCATGTGATCAGTGCATGATACGCAACGTGATCAGTGCATGATAGACACCTGATCATTGTCTACAATTACGTGAACACTGCATGTGCAGTCCCGTGATCAGTGCATAATAGCCACGTGATCAGTGAATGATCAGTCACGTGATCAGTGCCTGATCAGTAACGTCATCAGTGTATGATCATCCACATGATCAGTGCATGCGCAGTCACGTGATCAGTGCATTATAGCCACGTGATCAGTTCTTGATTAGTCACATGATCAGCACCATTCAGACACGAGATCACTGCATGCTAAGTCACGTGATCAGTTCATGTTCCGCCATGTGATTAGTGCATGATCAGCCACGTGATAAATGCGTGATCATCCACGTGATTACTGCATGCACAATCAAGTGATCAGTGCATGATAGTCACGTGATCTATGCATGATCAGTCACGTGATCAGTGTATGATCAGCCAAGTGATCAGTGCATGATAGCCACGTGACCAGCACATGATTAATCAGTGCATGATCAGCCACATGATCAGTGCATGATCAGCCACATGATCAGTGCATGCACAGTCCTGTGATCAGTGTATGATCAGCTTCGTGATCAGTGCATGAAGAGCCACGTGACCAATGCATGATCAGCCACGTGATAAGTGCAAGAACAGCCACGTGATCAGTGCATGATCCACAACGTGATTAGTTCATGATCAGTCATGTGATCAGTGTATGATCAGCCACGTGATCAGTGCATCATCCACAACGTGATTAGTGCATGATCAGCCACGTGATCAGTGCATGCACACTCACGTGATTGGAGTATGATCAGCTTCGTGATCAGTGCATGATCAGGCACGTGATCAGTGCATGATCAGTCACGTGAGTAGTGCATGATTTGTCACTTGATCAGTGTATAATATCCACGTGATCAGTTCATGCGCCGTCATGTGATCAGTGCATGATACGCAACGTGATCAGTGCATGATAGACACCTGATCATTGTCTACAATTACGTGAACACTGCATGTGCAGTCCCGTGATCAGTGCATAATAGCCACGTGATCAGTGAATGATCAGTCACGTGATCAGTGCCTGATCAGTAACGTCATCAGTGTATGATCATCCACATGATCAGTGCATGCGCAGTCACGTGATCAGTGCATTATAGCCACGTGATCAGTTCTTGATTAGTCACATGATCAGCACCATTCAGACACGAGATCACTGCATGCTAAGTCACGTGATCAGTTCATGTTCCGCCATGTGATTAGTGCATGATCAGCCACGTGATAAATGCGTGATCATCCACGTGATTACTGCATGCACAATCAAGTGATCAGTGCATGATAGTCACGTGATCTATGCATGATCAGTCACGTGATCAGTGTATGATCAGCCAAGTGATCAGTGCATGATAGCCACGTGACCAGCACATGATTAATCAGTGCATGATCAGCCACATGATCAGTGCATGATCAGCCACATGATCAGTGCATGCACAGTCCTGTGATCAGTGTATGATCAGCTTCGTGATCAGTGCATGAAGAGCCACGTGACCAATGCATGATCAGCCACGTGATAAGTGCAAGAACAGCCACGTGATCAGTGCATGATCCACAACGTGATTAGTTCATGATCAGTCATGTGATCAGTGTATGATCAGCCACGTGATCAGTGCATCATCCACAACGTGATTAGTGCATGATCAGCCACGTGATCAGTGCATGCACACTCACGTGATTGGAGTATGATCAGCTTCGTGATCAGTGCATGATCAGGCACGTGATCAGTGCATGATCAGTCACGTGAGTAGTGCATGATTTGTCACTTGATCAGTGTATAATATCCACGTGATCAGTTCATGCGCCGTCATGTGATCAGTGCATGATACGCAACGTGATCAGTGCATGATAGACACCTGATCATTGTCTACAATTACGTGAACACTGCATGTGCAGTCCCGTGATCAGTGCATAATAGCCACGTGATCAGTGAATGATCAGTCACGTGATCAGTGCCTGATCAGTAACGTCATCAGTGTATGATCATCCACATGATCAGTGCATGCGCAGTCACGTGATCAGTGCATTATAGCCACGTGATCAGTTCTTGATTAGTCACATGATCAGCACCATTCAGACACGAGATCACTGCATGCTAAGTCACGTGATCAGTTCATGTTCCGCCATGTGATTAGTGCATGATCAGCCACGTGATAAATGCGTGATCATCCACGTGATTACTGCATGCACAATCAAGTGATCAGTGCATGATAGTCACGTGATCTATGCATAATCAGTCACGTGATCAGTGTATGATCAGCCAAGTGATCAGTGCATGATAGCCACGTGACCAGCACATGATTAATCAGTGCATGAGCAGCCACATGATCAGTGCATGATCAGCCACATGATCAGTGCATGCACAGTCCTGTGATCAGTGTATGATCAGCTTCGTGATCAGTGCATGAACAGCCACGTGATCAGTGCATGATCAGCCACATGATCAATGCATGCACATTCATGTGATCAGTGCATGATCCACAACGTGATTAGTGCATGATCAGTCATGTAATCACTGTATGATCAGCCACGTGATAAGTGCAAGAACAGCCACGTGATCAGTGCATGATCCACAACGTGATTAGTTCATGATCAGTCATGTGATCAGTGTATGATCAGCCACGTGATCAGTGCATCATCCACAACGTGATTAGTGCATGATCAGCCACGTGATCAGTGCATGCACACTCACGTGATTGGAGTATGATCAGCTTCGTGATCAGTGCATGATCAGGCACGTGATCAGTGCATGATCAGTCACGTGATCACTGTATGAACAGCCACGTGATCAGTGCATGATAGCGACGTGTCTAGTGCATGATCAGTCACGTGATCAGTGCATGATAGCCACGTGATCAGTGCATGATCAGTCACGTGAGTAGTGCATGATTTGTCACTTGATCAGTGTATAATATCCACGTGATCAGTTCATGCGCCGTCATGTGATCAGTGCATGATACGCAACCTGATCAGTGCATGATCAGTCACGTGACCAATGCATGATCAGCCACGTGATCAGTGCATGATAGCCACGTAAACAGTGCATGAACAGGTATGTGTTCAGTTAATGCGCAGTCACGTGATCAGTGCATGATAGACACGTGATCAGTGCATGATAGCCATGTGATCAGTGCATGCAGTCACGTGATCAGTGTATTTTCAGCTTCGTGTTCAGAGTATGATCAGCCACGTGATCAGTGCCTGATCAGCCACGTGATCAGTGCATGATCCACAACGTGATTAGTGCATGATCAATCATGTGATCAGTGTATGATCAGCCACGTGATCAGTTCATGATCACCCACGTGATCAGTGTATGATCAGCCAGGTGATCAGTGCATCATCAACAACGTGATTAGTGCATGATCAGCCACGTGATCAGTGCATGATCAGCCACGTGAAGAATGCATGATCAGTCACGAGATCAGTGTATTATAGCCAGGTTAACAGTGCATGATCAGCCACGTGATAAGTGCATGATAGCCACGTAATCAGTGCATGGTCAGTCACGTGATCACTGTATGATCAGCCACGTGATCAGTACATGATAGCAACCTGATCAGAGCATGATATGCAATGGGATTTGTGCATGATCAGCCACGTGATCAGTGTACGATCAGACATGTGATCAGTGCATGATCAGCCACGTGATCATTGTATGATCAGCCACGTGATGAGTGCATGATCTGCAACGTGATCAGTGCATGATCAGCCACGGGATCAGTGCATGATCAGGCACGTGATCAGTGCATGATCAGTCATGTGATCAGTGTATGATCCGCCACGTATCAGTGCATGATCCACAAAGTGATTAGTGCATGATCAGCCACGTGATCATTGCATGATCAGCCACGTGATCAGTGTATGATCAGCCACGTGACCAGTGCATCATCCACAACGTGATTAGTGCATGATCAGCCAGGTGAGCAGTGTATGATAAGCCACGTGATCAGTTCATGATCACCCACGTGATCAGTGCATGATCAGCCACGTGATCAGTGCATGATCAGCCACGTGATCAGTGCATGCACACTCACGTGATCAGAGTATTATCAGCTTCGTGATCAGTGCATGATCAGCCACGTGATCAGTGCATGATCAGTCACGTGATCAGTCCGTGATCAGTGACGTGATCAGTGTATGGTCATCCATATTTTCAGTGCGTGCGCAGTCATGTGATCAGTGCATTATAGCCACATGATCAGTTCTTGATTAGTTACATGATCAGCACAGTTCAGACACGAGATCACTGCATGTGAAGTTACACAATCAGTGCATGATGAGGCACGTGATCAGTGCATGATCAGGCACGTGATCAGTGTATGATCAGCCACGTGATCAGTGCATGATAGCCACGTGACTAGTGCATGTTCAGTCACGTGATCAGTGCATGATCCACAACGTGATTAGTGCATGATCAGTCATGTAATCACTGTATGCTCAGCCACGTGATCAGTGCATGATCATGCACTTTATCAGTGCATGATCAGACACATGATCAGTGCATGATCAGTCACGTGATCAGTGTATAATCATCCACATGATCAGTGCATGCACAGTCAAGTGGTCAGTGTATTACAGCCAATGTGATCAGTGCATGATCAGCCAGGTAAACAGTGCATGATAGCCACCTGACCATTGCATGATCAGCAACATGGTTAGTGCATGCTAAGACAAGTGATCAGTGCATGATCATGCACGTGAAGAGTGCATGATCACTCACGTGATCAGTGGATGATAGCCAGGTTATCAGTGCATGATCAGGCACGTGAAGAATGCATGATCAGTCACGAGAATCAGTGTATTATAGCCAGGTTAACAGTGCATGATCAGCCACGTGATCAGTGCATGATAGCCACGTAATCAGTGCATGGTCAGTCACGTGATCACTGTATGATCAGCCACGTGATCAGTACATGATAGCAACCTGATCAGAGCATGATATGCAATGGGATTTGTGCATGATCAGCCACGTGATCAGTGTACGATCATACATGTGATGAGTGCATGATCTGCAACGTGATCAGTGCATGATCAGCCACGGGATCAGTGCATGATCAGGCACGTGATCAGTGCATGATCAGTCATGTGATCAGTGTATGATCCGCCACGTATCAGTGCATGATCCACAAAGTGATTAGTGCATGATCAGCCACGTGATCATTGCATGATCAGCCACGTGATCAGTGTTTGATCAGCCACGTGTTCAGTGCATGATAGACACCTGATCATTGTCTACAATTACGTGAACACTGCATGTGCAGTCCCGTGATCAGTGCATAATAGCCACGTGATCAGTGAATGATCAGTCACGTGATCAGTGCCTGATCAGTAACGTCATCAGTGTATGATCATCCACATGATCAGTGCATGCGCAGTCACGTGATCAGTGCATTATAGCCACGTGATCAGTTCTTGATTAGTCACATGATCAGCACCATTCAGACACGAGATCACTGCATGCTAAGTCACGTGATCAGTTCATGTTCCGCCATGTGATTAGTGCATGATCAGCCACGTGATAAATGCGTGATCATCCACGTGATTACTGCATGCACAATCAAGTGATCAGTGCATGATAGTCACGTGATCTATGCATAATCAGTCACGTGATCAGTGTATGATCAGCCAAGTGATCAGTGCATGATAGCCACGTGACCAGCACATGATTAATCAGTGCATGATCAGCCACATGATCAGTGCATGATCAGCCACATGATCAGTGCATGCACAGTCCTGTGATCAGTGTTATGATCAGCTTCGTGATCAGTGCCATGAACAGCCCACGTGATCAGTGCATGATCAGCCACATGATCAATGCATGCACATTCATGTGATCAGTGCATGATCCACAACGTGATTAGTGCATGATCAGTCATGTAGATCACTGTATATCAGCCACGTGATAAGTGCAAGAACAGCCACGTGATCAGTGCATGATCCACAACGTGATTAGTTCATGAATCAGTCATGTGATCAGTGTATGATCAGCCACGTGATCAGTGCATCATCCACAACGTGATTAGTGCATGATCAGCCACGTGATCAGTGCATGCACACTCACGTGATTGGAGTATGATCAGCTTCGTTGATCAGTGCATGATCAGGCACGTTGATCAGTGCATGATCAGTCACGTGATCACTGTATGAACAGCCACGTGATCAGTGCAATGATAGCGACGTGTCTAGTGCATGATCAGTCACGTGATCAGTGCATGATAGCCACGTGATCAGTGCATGATCAGTCACGTGAGTAGTGCATGATTTGTCACTTGATCAGTGTATAATATCCACGTGATCAGTTCATGCGCCGTCATGTGATCAGTGCATGATACGCAACGTGATCAGTGCATGATCAGTCACGTGACCAATGCATGATCAGCCACGTGATCAGTGCATGATAGCCACGTAAACAGTGCATGAACAGGTATGTGTTCAGTTAATGCGCAGTCACTGATCAGTGCATGATAGACACGTGATCAGTGCATGATAGCCATGTGATCAGTGCATGCAGTCACGTGATCAGTGTGTATTTTCAGCTTCGTGTTCAGAGTATGATCAGCCACTGTGATCAGTGCCTGATCAGCCACGGTATCAGTGCATCATCCACAACGTGATTAGTGCATGATCAGTCATGTGATCAGTGTATGATCAGCCACGTGATCAGTTCATGATCACCCACGTGATCAGTGTATGATCAGCCAGGTGATCAGTGCATCATCCACAACGTGATTAGTGCATGATCAAGCCACGCTGATCAGTGCATGATCAGCCACGTGAAGAATGCATGATCACTCACGAGATCAGTGTATTATAGCCAGGTTAACAGTGCATGATCAGCCACGTGATCAGTGCATGATAGCCACGTAATCAGTGCATGGTCAGTCACGTGATCACTGTATGATCAGCCACGTGATCAGTACATGATAGGGAACCTTGAATCGGAGCATGATATGCAATGGGATTTGTGTGCCATGATCTAGCCACGTGGATAGTGTACGATCAGGACATGTGATCAGTGCATGATCAAGCCACGTGATCATTGTATGATCAGCCACGTGATGAGTGGCATGATCTGCAACGTGATCAGTGCATGATCAGCCACGGGATCAGTGCATGATCAGGCACGTGATCAGTGCATGATCAGTCATGTGATCAGTGTATGATCCGCCACGTATCAGTGCATGATCCACAAAGTGATTAGTGCATGATCAGCCACGTGATCAGTGCATGATCAGCCACGTATCAGTGTTTGATCAGCACGTGTTCAGTGCATGATAGACACGTGATCAGTGCATGATAGCCACGTGAATCATTGTCTACAATTACGTGAACACTGCATGTGCAGTCCCGTGATCAGTGCATAATAGCACTGATCAGTGAATGATCAGTCACGTGATCAGTGCCTGATCAGTAACGTCATTCAGTGTATTGATCATCCACATGATTACAGTGCATGCGCAGTCACGTGAATCAGTTGCATTATAGCCACAGTTGATTCAGTTCTGATTAG
>NW_020191415.1:131529-184492 GCF_002263795.3 Bos taurus
AAAGAGAGAGATTAATCACATGGCGGAACATGAACTGATCACGTGACTTAGCATGCAGGATCTGCGTGTCTGAATGGTGCTGATCATGTGAACGCACAGAAAATCAAACGCAAAAAAAAAACAAAGAACAACAGAAAACACCCAAAGGCCCACAAGAACAACAGCAAAAAACCCAAAGAAACAAAACCACAGGAAACACAAAGAAAACCCCACAACGGCACAACAAAAAAAAAACAAGAAACCCAAAAAACAAACACACCACCGAAATAACCAAAAAAAAAACAAGAAAAGAAACAAGCAAAAACAAAAACCGAGAACCGACCCCCACGCACAAAAAAAAAAAACGACAACCAAAAAAAACAAACAAAACAAACACCACCCAACCAAAAACCTAAAAAAACGCCAACAACCCAAAAACAACAAAACAAAACCAAAAAAAACCAAACCAAAACAACACACAACAAACAAAAAAAAACCAAAAACAAAACCAACCCAAACCAAAAAACAAAAAACCACACCCCCCCAAACACAAAAAAAAAAACCCAAAAAAAGACGGAACAACAAGCAACAACGACCAACAAAACACCCAGAAACACAAAAAAAAAAACCAAAGACAAAACAACCCAACAGCAACAAAGGAAACAAGAAAAAAGACAAACCAAACGAAACGCCCACACACACCCAAAAGCCCCACAACACCCAAACACCAACAAACACCCAAAACCGAAAACAACCCACGCCATACCCAAAACACAAAAACGACACACGCACTAACCAAAACACACCAACAACAAAACAACAAAACCCAAACGAAGCCCACCCAACCGCAAGACACAAGCGCCAGACACCACACAAACCAAAAAAAACCCACTCACCACACCAAAGACTAATCAAAAAAGCCACAAAAAAACAACAGAAAAACACACAAGCAACCAACAACAAACAAAACAGACAAAACACAAACCAAACAAACAACGACCCCACCACCCCCAGAAACGAAAAACCAACACCACCCCAAAGCCAAACACTAAACAGAACAAAAACCACACACAGCAAAACTAAAACGCAAAGCACACACACACACACCCACAAGACACACTAAAAAACAGAACAACACCAACAAAAACAAAAAAAAACCAAACGACAACACAAAAAAACAAGCCAAGCATACCAAAACCAAAAGCACAACCAAAAAAACAACCAACACAAAATACCAACCACACACACAGCCCACAAAAAAAACAGACAAAGCAACAAACCAACCAAGAAAAACAAAAACACACAAAAAACCAAGAAAACAAAACCCCCCCCAAAATACCACAACACACCAAAAAAACCCAACATCAAACACCAACCAAAAACA
Source organism: Bos taurus (assembly GCF_002263795.3). Taxonomy (NCBI): domain Eukaryota; kingdom Metazoa; phylum Chordata; class Mammalia; order Artiodactyla; family Bovidae; genus Bos; species Bos taurus. The sequence goes on from NW_020191415.1 coordinate 132,893, forward strand.
CCAAACCACAAAAAAAAAACAACACAAAACCACACAAAAAAAAAACATACACACAACCCGAAGCGAATCAAAAAAAAAAAAAAAAAAAAACCAACCAAAAAAAAAAATCAACCCCACCCACAAACCACACACCACAAACCAACCACCACCACAACACAACCAACCCCGACAACCCCCAAACAACGCCCAACCAAACACCCACAAAACAACACACCCACACAAAAAAGAACCAACACACACCAACAAACCAAAACAACCACACCACAACCCAGCCACCACCACCCCAACAAAACCCAAAAACAACACACACAAAAAACAAACCAAAAGCACAAAAAAAAAAACGAAACCAACACAAAACCAACACCCAAAAAACAAACAAAACACCAAACCTAACCAAAAAAAAACACCCCAAAACAGACCACCAAAAAAACCAACACTCAACAAACCCAAACCCACACAACAAAAAAAAAAAACCACAACCACCACCACAACCAAGCCCAAGCCCAACAAAACCACGCATCAACACCACAACACCAAAAACCACCCACACACAGCAACCAAACCCCAAACCAAACCACACAAGCCACCTCAAACCAGCAAAAACCCCACAAACAGACCCCAAAAAAAACACCCACACACCCAACCACCACACAAAAAAAAGAAAAAACACACCAAAAAAAAAAAAAAAACCAAAACCACCAAAACACACCAAACCCCAAACAACCCAAGCAAAACAAAAAAAAACAAACCCAACACCAAAGGAAACCAACCAAACCACACACCCCACCACAACACACCCCCCAACCCGCCACAAAACCACACCCCAGCACCAAACAAACCCCCCCACCCCCACCCCCCAACCCGAAAACCCCACCCACACTACCCACACAAACGCCCCCACCAACACTCACACCACAACACACAAAACAAAAAGCAGGAACCAACCTCAAAACAAAAAAAGAGACCACTTCCATACACCCAACAAAACACGAAAAACATAGCAACAAACAACCCAAAACCAAAAACAAACCACGCAAACAACAAAAAACTAACCAAAAAAAAAACCAGAAAAAAAAAAAACAACAACACCGAACAGCCCGAAAAGTACCCCACGAATCGGGCACCAACGAAAAATAACCACCAATGCCAAAACCACTACCCAACACACAGAACACACCCAAACCACTCCAAAAAAGCCAAAAACGAAACAACACACCAACAACACAACCACAACCAACCAACAAACAAACACAACAAAAAAACCCCCAACACTAACCCCAAACCACAAAAAACAAACACGCAACCACGAACAACACACACATCAAAAAAACACACAAACAAAAAAAAAAACACCAAAAAAAAAACAAAAAAACAAACAAACAAACATCACCGGCCAAAAAACCCCACACCCAACCCAGCAAACAACAAAACCACAACCACCCCAGAAACCACCTGACCCACCGCATCCACGCCCCAACTACCCCGCAGAAACCCCCAAACAGACAAACAAAGCAAACACAAACCACCAACAACCAACCCAAAACCCCCCACACCCAAAACAACCCAAAACAAACAAACAGCGACAAAACAGCATCACCCTAACAACCCCCGAAAAACACACCCGACCCAACACCACCCATCACACAAGACCCACCACCCAACTCAAACCACAACCAACACCACACCCCCTTCAACAAAACACCACCGCAGCCCCCAAGACCACCCAACCCCAAACACCACCACCCACCCCCATCGCCACAAAACAGAGGCCACCCAACAGAAAAAACACCGACCTGAACCCAACCACCAGCCGCCCCAGAGGCACAAACAGCCACCCCAATCCAACACAAAGGAAAAAGCACACCACACCCCACCGCCACACTTAACACACCTAAACCACAAAACCCCCAAAGCACACCCCCGCCCACACCCCACCGCACCACCAGCCGCAGGTCACGCACGACAACTCGTCACAAGACCACCACACCAACACATCCACAAAAAGGAAACCCCACCAAACCCAACCAACAACCAATATTGACCAGACCCGCGCCCATGCACACACGGCCAGTCACATTGATCAGTAGGCAATAGCTAGAACCAACTCCATGACCAGTCAGTCCGACCTGCTAGCATTCGAAAATCCATTGCACTACTTTCAAGGTCACTCAAGCCCTGTATCATGTTCAGCTCTTCGTCGTTCTCCAGCGCTACGAATGACAACTCAGGCACCCACACAAACTTCCACAACTCCACTAATTTCCAAGCAGTACCCACTGATCGATCCTCAACGTGATAGTGCAACGAACCTCAATTATGTTTGCTCACACTACGCACACACCATCGCCACATCAACCCACCACCAGCACAACCTATCTACGAGCCAACATCAAATACAGACGTTCTCACTACCCCACACCAAACCCAACTCAACCACCCAATCGTTAGTAAACACACAAACCACAACACAAACACACACCACCATGACTCCCCAAAAAACCCAGACAACCGCCAACGTAGTATCACGACAACAACCAACATCAAGCTCACGACACAAAACGAAACCCATCCGACTGCTGCAAGCTCCCATACCATCAAATGCGACCATCACACAACCCCAAACCAAACGACACTTACTACAACCAGCCCACAAAAACACCAAAAACAAAACCCAAGAACATACAAAAACAAACGCATACACCAAGACACAACAAAATACAAAAGAACCCGAACAATCCAACCAACGGACCCAAACAAACAAGAGTCATAATCCCTACCATTTCATCGTGTTCAACTAGGGCAAATAAAATCAGACCACCTAGAAATCCGTGCATGACATACCTCCCACGTTGAAGCATTCAGTGCGAGGGCAGGAGACAGCCCAAATGAAAGTGCCAATCAGTGAACATTGAAAAATAAACAATCAATCCATCTTTCAAGTGCCTGTGCAAACCAACGACTACAAATGATTTCAGTACTCGCAAATCCCTACAGACCCAAAACGTAGAATATAGTTATTGATTAGAATACACATTAAATAAAGCAACAACACTATCTGACACCGAAACATTTTACCTCGCATTGCTAAAAAATTTTTACCCGTCAAACCTTTTCTCCAAGTTAGCATTCGGATAACAGGCACCGTTCAACTCAGTAACCGAACATTCATCCCAGATATCACTACACTAATCTTCAGCTCATGCCTCCCCAAGCCCCCCATTGTGCCTCAACTTCCCTGCATCGCCTACCCCCCACGTATGCGGCGAAAACATATAGACTGCACCATGACAGGATTTCACCCTAGACAAAAACCAACATTTCCCAGTGGCATGCATACTCAACACACAGTAAATTTCGTGGGCTTATGATCTCCTTGTACATGTAAAAAGTACCCGTATGAAAAAAATCACAAAAGTGACCCATCCGATAGATATGATCCCACAACAAATAACAAAATCCAAAACCGTGCTAATGTCAAGTGTATAAATAAGATCCTAAAACAGCATCACCATCCCGAATCAGAATGAAAAAGACATACATCCAGGCCCACACCTCAATCAACATAAGCTCCGAGCATGCCTAACAGCCCACCGTGATCAGTGTATTTAGACAGGAAGACACATTCAGATCAGTAGCATAAACAAACCCGTTCTACCATCATGCATGAATCCAGCCACTGCAACTCAGATACGCAAATGACTTCAGGCAACGAAAAAACTCCAGTCACCAATGCAAAATAAGCAAAATATCATTCTAACCTTGTTAATCTTAATTCAGCAACTCTCGCAACGTAAATTCATACAGTTGCCAAACAATAAATTCCACCACAAAACAATTGATTTAGTAAAAGAATGATTCACCACAATGTTCAGTTGCATGATCAGCCAACGTTAAAAAAAATACAATCAGATAGTTTTGATTCCCCAAAATCCACGTTTGTATCAGCTTGAGACATAATTAGACAAAACAACTGAATCAGTGACATGACTAGCCAACAAGAAAATATTCACAATCCTCATTATATCTCAAAAAATATTACAAAATATAAAAACCTCCAAGGCAATATGTCAAAAAGTTCCGTGCAAAACTACAAGTAGCATAACTCCAGGGCACAATCAATGTTATCAAAGTGGAAATATCGTTCCACCGCTACCTCCAGGCCATAGTATTCAAGTTACTCCAAAAAACCCTTCAATTTCAGTGTTATTGATCATCCACAATGATCAGTTGCGCAAAATAAGGGCAAAGATTTACGTCAGACCCACTAAAGTATCAAGTGCATCGCCACAAACCTCAAACCTGATATACCCATACAGTATGCACCACGCCCCCCATCTCTACATACAGTTAAAAGCATAGATTCATATCAGAGAGCACATGAATCAGTAACCATCATCCCAAAAAAATTCAAGTCAATCAACGTCTATACAACTGTATCTCAACCACAAAGCCAACGTAGAGCCAAGTCGCAATAATTAAACGAAAACGCTTCTTCAAGATGCCCAGATAAATCCCCACTTCATCACTCGAATCAGTGCCATAAACCTTAGCAAATCAAGCAACGTGCACAACTCCAAGTCTGCTAATGCACTACACGTTTCTGACTCCCACAAACCTGAATCATTTAGTGCCTCAATATGTCCCATCAACACCTTATGAACACTCGAATTCGTATTCCAACCCTAAAAATCCCACCCAGTGATACCAGTCTAACAATTGCAGCCCCTCCTCCACTGCTCGCATCACATGCATTCGACATCACGCATCACCTTTACCTCAGATTGCCATTAACAATCAAATATCACTGGACCATGCATAGTCATTCAACAAACACACGAACCCCGTGATCAGAATCAGCCGCATGTATAATAACCGGCCAACGCACACAAACCAAAACAAAGTCCAAATCACCCCAAACAACAACAAGCGTATGGCCTCGCTTTAAATATGCAGACTCAGCTTCCAACACAAACAAAATGAGCATCTGACATGGACATATAAAGCCAGGAAAAACGTAGAATACTCCAGCTGCAATAAGCATAAGCCAACATGTTCGACAATCAAGTCAACTGCATCCACTCACCTGAAACCCCCCTCAAAGATCATCCTTTCTCCACAACGCCTATCCATAGATTCAGACGAATCTATGAGAACATTTCAGGCCCCGACACCAAACCATAATCCAACTCCAACGCTGGGCAACTCAACCCATCCAATCCACCCCGCTAAGATCAGTTGCACATCGCATTCATAACACCACACGACCACAGATGACCCTAAGACTGGCACTAATCAGATCATTTGCGAGAACACCTCCAGGATACCACCTGTACGAAACAAACATTCAACAGCCCTTTGATTCACAAGTCAGCATCAAGTCAACCCCACACTGTGATCAGTAAACAACAGACAATCGAAATCAACCACATGTGCCCAAAACACCACCACCAAACAAACCACAGTTATCGTCACTAACCCCACAACCTCTCATCATCAGTTTCCATCATCCACCCAACCGTGCGATAACAGTACGCCAATACCCCCCAACTTTCACCCACTCTAAGAACTCAGCTCAAGCAATCGATTATCAAAAGGCCCACCTCGGGATACAGGAAAATCAACCATGCAACTTCTCAGATCAAACTAGAATGGTTCGAAATCCTAATTTATCCAGAACGCTTAACACAAAATGCATGTTTCAGCGCCACATAACTCATAGGCCATGGCATCCCAGACACCAACGTAACATTCCACTCTTCTCTTTTCCTCCTCCTCACGTCAAACACATTACTCTTATAGTGTGAGGAGCCAAAGCCAATTCACACGAGGCCTACATACAAAAATTGCAAATAAACTCAACAATACCTGAATCAATGCAATAAATCCGACAGTATAACCCATGGGCGCAAACATATCAATAAAAACATCTATAAACACTCACGTCTGACGAAGAACACTCGACTTTAAAACCTAGCCCTTCCATTATTCACTACGGACTCCAAAATACAAATAGCACACTGAAATACTTCACGTAGCCCGAAACCATAAAACACACTAGCACTGACCGAGAGGTTGAATTCCATGGAAAAAAATCTGACTCATCAACTGTCTGCTTATCACTACGACTACAACACCACTGCTCCACGCCAGAGCACACTTCGACCCAATTCAAATATCGAGGCCCTTACTAAAATCAAAACAAGATACTAAGTTAATGCACCTAAATCACTAACGGCTTTAAACAAAATAACAAACCTACTTACTCCCACTGGAATATAAAAAAACAGACACATAACCCACCAAATAGAATTGGAACCATCATTGTAAACAACGGAAACCAATAATACACACTGCTAAATAAATCAGCCCCCCACAACTAATTCCACAATATGCGCCACATAAAATTCACTATTATATAATAAATCACCCCACTACCCAGGAAGCTGAAAATAAACAAAACCTCAAATAAAAATCAAACATATGCAAGAACTGCCACATACAGCAACTTAAAAAATACACAAATACAGGCATAATTCAAATTGCCAATAAGTCCACAGATGATCTTAATTCATGCCGACTAAAATCCACCTACCTAGAATCTGCGGCAACCTAAACTAAACACAATAACCTGTTCATAGGACCACTGTCTTTAACAGATAGAATAATCAGACTTAGCAAAAAAACTGAATTATTTATACAAAACGTGGCAAAACCACATAAATCATGCCATTGGTTCCCAACCGTCGAATGAATCACAATTAGAACAACTAATCACGCTATACAAGAATTTAAAATGCACATTGAAAAAAACGAAGAATACAACAACAATGAAACGAAAAGGCGCAAACAATACAAAACCAACCAAACACAAACCAAAACCAAAAATGAACAACCTGCATCAAAAAGAAGGAATTATCCAAAACACCCTAATTAAACAAACTGCATATCACAAGTGACCAAATCCAACTAGGCACCCTCACTACAGTAGAAAACCCTTGAATCTTCCATCGCACAACAGGTGATTTTACTGGCTATCAACGTGCACCATTATAAAAACCCGTATGAGAACCCCCCACATTTAATCACATAACAACTAAGCACACAGTCACTTCTCATAATGCAACACTGATAACACGTGCCAAAAACGCTCCTTAATACACAAAAACGATTAAAAAAACAATTCACGGATGGGGAGACTGAAACAAAAATGACAACCCAATAAATACTCCCAAATAGATCAACTCGATCATGAGAAAATAACGAACTTCAACAGAAAGCTAACAGTCATAACCTCCAAACTCGACCGATAGAACCATCCAAGTAAGCATTAAAGCAAAAATGAATACACTCTGAGCCTTGCACAGTCAGACATCTTCGCAAACAAGAACTGAATCATAGTGCAAAAATAGACCTCGCTCAAAACACCTGATTTTAGGATTTAAAAAATGATAACAACAGGCGCCAACTAGAAATCACAGATAATAAGAAGAAAAGAAAAAAAAACCTGTCATTCACTAGATCACCCACGTAGTCGCATATATACTGCCCACTATCACGGGAAAACGCACATGAGCAGTGATTCCACATCAAACTAGATAAAACAAAATAAGCCCAAAACACAGTAGGGCATATCAATTCAATAACCTTATTTCACGTCGATCTACTTCATTAAGCACAAAAAACTGAACACCCCTGGACAGAGCTGAAAAGTATACAAAAAAAAAACACTCGATCACCGTACCGGAACTCTTGGAATCCATCAAACCTGATTCACGTCAGGCTGATCGCACTAATCACTTTGTGGATCATGCCACTGATACGTGGGCGATCATACATATTCACCATGAAGCGAAACACATCAATCATGGCAAAACACTTGACACTCCAAACCTGATACCCCATTACTGCATCTCCACCATTGCAACACTGACTCTCTTGACTTGATTCATCGCCAATTGGATTCCAACACGTAGAGCCCTCTAATAGGACATCCTGCACTAATCACTAAAGCCTGCTACCACCTTACACCTGATCCACGGTCGGCACCTGGAATCAATGCACTAATCACGTTCATCGAGCCAGCAATCGCATCAAATAAATATCCCACCGAAGTCGAGCTAGAGAAGCACAATAAACCACAAACTACACTTGTCACACTAAAGCAGGGCTGATCTTGAAACTTATCCAACAGAATACAAAGAAAAATACAATACAAGGCGACTAATATTAAACAATAAACAAAACTCAAATGCCCATTAATCATCACGATATTAGTGGAATGACTGCAATGATTTCACAAAAGATAGCCAAAACTGATCAATTGCAACTTATCACTAGCACTTCCATCAAAACTAATCCAACAAACTCCAGGACCTTGGCCCACAAATACACCTACTTTCATAACTACAGTAGGAGAATACTACAGTGCACCAACTCAAATCAAAACCACAAACAATCCTAATAAACCCACCAAACCACCAACAAACCCCCAACCCAAAAAAACAAAAAATAAATCACAACGTAGCCCTGAATGCATAGGCCAACTGATTGCGACTTTAAAAAAAACTAAAAAATTAGAAAATCAAGATTAATATACATAGCCGATGTAGTAAAGCATCATTATTAACCATAAATCCCTACATCAATGAGACAACCAAATAACACAAGGAATCTATATTCCAACTCACGAAGCATAATTAGACAACTAACCCCATCCAAAATTGAACTGTGCAAAACACTAAAAGAATTTTGAACAATGAATACACACTGAATCCACCCTACCCACACTGGTCACGCCCACTGAAAATCCACGTACGTATCATGCACCAACCTTGAATCAAACATGAAACACCAAACTGATTCATGCCACTGACACACCGGAAGTTATTCATACCTTCTGATTCACGTGAGTGTGCAGCAACTCCTGATCCTGGTTATTCATTAATTCCATGTGGCTTATCATCCAAACACTGCCTTCACCAGTGGCTGATCATGAACTATTCAGTGCTGATCACCCCACTGATCCACATGATATGATCGTGCCACTAATCACGTTTGAGATCATGCCACGTTCACGGGCTATCAGCCCCACTTTCACGTGGGTGTTTCTACTTCTTGAACAACGAAACTGAAAATTACACTGATCACGTGGGAACTGGCATGCCTTGATTCACATGCTATCATTGCACTGTCACTGTCTAATTTCATGCACCTATTCCAGTTTGTGGGACTGCCATTAAACTGAACACACATACCTGTTCATGCCCACTGTTTATTGGGCTATCATGCACTATCACGTGGGTATCATGCACTTCACGAACTTGATTCATGCACTTATATACGCTGCGCATCATGCACTGATCACATGACCGCATTGAATATTTCACGCTGATCTTATACAGCTGATTCAGTGGCATAAATCATCCAACTTAAATTCACGTGGGAACTATCAAATGCAACTGATTCCGTGGCTATCATGCACTTGATCACGGACTGATTCATGCATTGTCAACGTGGGTGACTATCATGCATTTGATCACCGTTGCTTTACATGCACTGATCACATTACGGCACATGAAATGATCCACCTGATTATTATACCACTGATTTTTCAAGTTGACAAATTTTTCAATCAACTACAATTTCACGTTGACTGATCAATGCACTAATCACGTTGGCTTTCATACATACACGTGACTGATTCATGCAACTGATTTCACTGCTCATTCATTCACTGATTCACGAAGCTGATCTACTCTATCACGTGATTGGCATGCACTGATCACTTGCTTGAGCATGAACCTAATCACGTTGTGATGATTGCACTAGCACCTGGGACTGATCATTACACTAATTCACATGACTGATCATGCAGTTAATATCAACGTTGTGATTCATGCACTTATCACGTGGCTTTCTTATGCAACTATCACGTGCTAATCATACAGCTATTAACAATGGGCAAACTGGATCCTCACTAATCACGTTGTGGAATCAGGCCCATATTCACCATGAAAAATGTGACATGCATGATTCTGTGGGGCTTGATCATGCAATGATCACTGGGTTTTCAATCACTTGAATCACTAACTGATCAATACCCAACTGAATCCAAACAGGACGTGCATGCACTATCATTGGCTATCATGGCAAAATATCATTTGGTGCTGATGGATCCACTGAATTCAACGTTTTTTCTTCGATTCAGAAACTCTCACCTGTTGATCGTACTCTGAAACACAAGCTGAAAATACCCACTTGATTCACGAAGGGGGATGCATGCACTGATTTCACTGTGACTGCCGATATGCAACTGATTCACAGTGGCATTATATACGCATAAATCCACTGCGACTGCTTATTGCCACTAAAAAAGGCTGATCATTGAAACTTATTCACCAGGATCTGTCATGCCCAACCTGATCACTTTGATGAATCAATCACTGAATTAATCATTTTTGCTGGCACGTGGCTTCATGCACTGAATCCACTTTGCTTATCATTACAACGATTCACTTGAGACTTCATGCATAGATTCACGCTATCATTGCACTGATCACTTGATTGTGGCATCAATAATTTCACGCTGGATGGATTCAACCCATTTCCGTGGCTATTCAAATGCACTAAATCACATGGACGGGAAAAACTGATCACGTGACTAGCATGCCAGTGATCTCGTGTCTGAATGGTGCTGATCATTGACTAATTCAAGAACTGATTATCACTGTGGCATATAATGCACTGATCACTGACCGCGCATGCACTGTAATCAGTGGATGATCATATACCACTGATTGACTTACTGATACGGAACTGATCACGTCGAACTGATCATTCACTGATCAACGTGGTATTATGCACTGATCCACGGGGAGCTTTGCACATGCAGTGTTCACGGTAATGTAGACCAATTGATTCACGTGGCCTTATCATTGCACTGATCCACGTGGTCTATCATGCACTGAAAACACGTGGCTTGATCAAAACCACTATCACGTGGCTTGATCCATAAGCACACTATTCCACGTGGCTGATCATGCAACTATATAACACTCTCGTGCTGAAATCATGCCATGATACGTGGCGGACTCATTACCTGTCACATGCTCATCATGGCACTATCACGTGGCCTGATACAGTGCACTGATCGAACTGGGCTGATTCAATGCACTGATCACGTTGCAGATTCATTTGCACGTCATCACGTGTGGCTATGCATACAATGATCAACGTTGGCTGATGCATGCACTGATCAATGACTGATCGTACACTGATCACACGTGCTGATCATGCACACAATTATCCCATTGCAATCATGCTCTGATTCAAGTTGCCTATCATGTACATCATCACCGTGGTATAGTGGCTGAATCACTAACTGGTACACGTGATCAACGTGACCTGACATGCACTGATTCACAGTGCTATCATGCCATGAAATAACTTCTTCATGCAGCTGATCACGTGACTTGCGCATTAATTCTGAACACCATACCTGTCATGCCCCGTTTACTGCCTATCATGCACTGATCACGGGCTGATCATTTCATTGTCACGTTGACTGATCAATGCCGCTGATCACGTCGTATCAGCACTGATCACATGACGGCCATAATGATCACTGGAATTATACACTATCAAGTGACAAAAATCACTTGCACTACTCACGTGGACTGATCATAAGACTGATTCACTGGCTATCATCATGATCACTGACTGATCATGCACTAGACAGTCGCTATCATTCGCCACTTGGATCACGTTGCTGTTCATACAGTTGATCACGGACTGTCATGGCAGTAATTCACTGCCTATCATTGGCACTGATCACGAAGCTTGTCTGATAACTCCAATCACGTGAGTGTCATGACACTATCACCGTGGCTCATCATGCAACTTAAAATTCAGTTTTTGATGATGCACTGATCACGTGCTATCATCCACTGTTCACATGACTGATCACACTAATCACGTATTGTGGATCATTGCACTGATACTGCTTGTTTCTTTGCACTTACACCGTCATTCTGTGATCATACAGTATTACATGACTGACATGCCACTAATTCACGCTTGTGATCATGCACTGGATCACATGAAGTGCATGCATGAGTCATTGGCTGATCCATGCATGATAATCACGTGGCTGTTCATGCACTGATCACGAAGCTGATCATACACTGATCACAGGACTGTGCATGCACTGATCATGTGGCTGATCATGCACTGATCATGTGGCTGATGATACACTGATCACGTGGCTGATCAGGCACTGATCACCTGGCTGATCGTACTCTGAACACGAAGCTGAAAATACACTGATCACGAGACTGCATGCACTGATCACTTGACTGCGCATGCACTGATCACGTGGATGATAATACGCTGATCACTTGACTGCTTATGCACTAAAAAAATGGCTGATCATGCACTGATCACATGACTGATCATGCACTGATCAATTGACTGATCATGCACTGATTAATCATGTGCTGGTCACGTGGCTATCATGCACTGATCACTTGGCTGATCATACACTGATCACGTGACTGATCATGCATAGATCACGTGACTATCATGCACTGATCACTTGATTGTGCATGCAATAATCACGTGGATGATCACGCATTTATCACGTGGCTGATCATGCACTAATCACATGGCGGAACATGAACTGATCACGTGACTTAGCATGCAGTGATCTCGTGTCTGAATGGTGCTGATCATGTGACTAATCAAGAACTGATCACGTGGCTATAATGCACTGATCACGTGACTGCGCATGCACTGATCATGTGGATGATCATACACTGATGACGTTACTGATCAGGCACTGATCACGTGACTGATCATTCACTGATCACGTGGCTATTATGCACTGATCACGGGACTGCACATGCAGTGTTCACGTAATTGTAGACAATGATCACGTGGCTATCATGCACTGATCACGTGTCTATCATGCACTGAACACCGTGGCTGATCAAACACTGATCACGTGGCTGATCATGCACTGATCACGTGGCTGATCATGCACTAATCAATTTGTGGACATGCACTGATACGTGGCGGATCATACACTGATCACATGACTGATCATGCACTGATCACGTGCCTGATCATGCACTGATCCCGTGGCTGATCATGCACTGATCACGTTGCAGATCATGCACTCATCACGTGGCTGATCATACAATGATCACGTGGCTGATCATGCACTGATCACATGTATGATCGTACACTAATCACATGGCTGATCATGCACAAATTTCTTTGCATATCATGCTCTGATCAGGTTGCTATCAGGTACTGATCATCGTGGCTGATCATACTCTGAACACGAAGCTGAAAATACACTGATCACGTGACTGCATGCACTGATCACATGGCTTCATGCACTGATCATGTGTCTATCATGCACTGATCACGTGACTGCGCATTAACTGAACACATACCTGTTCATGCACTGTTTACGTGGCTATCATGCACTGATCACGTGGCTGATCATGCATGGTCAACGTGACTGATCATGCACTGATCACGTTGCGTATCATGCACTGATCACATGACGGCGCATGAACTGATCACGTGGATATTATACACTGCTCAAGTGACAAATCATGCACTACTCACGTGACTGATCATGAACTGATCACGGGGCTATCATGCACTGATCACGTGACTGATCATGCACTAGACACGTCGCTATCATGCACTGATCACGTGGCTGTTCATACAGTGATCACGTGACTGATCATGCATTGATCACGTGCCTGATCATGCACTGATCACGAAGCTGATCATACTCCAATCACGTGAGTGTACATGCACTGATCACGTGGCTGATCATGCACTAATCACGTTGTGGATGATGCACTGATCACGTGGCTGATCATACACTGATCACATGACTGATCATGCACTAATCACGTTGTGGATCATGCACTGATCACGTGGCTGTTCTTGCACTTATCACGTGGCTGATCATACAGTGATTACATGACTGATCATGCACTAATCACGTTGTGGATCATGCACTGATCACATGAATGTGCATGCATTGATCATGTGGCTGATCATGCACTGATCACGTGGCTGTTCATGCACTGATCACGAAGCTGATCATACACTGATCACAGGACTGTGCATGCACTGATCATGTGGCTGAACATGCACTGATCATGTGGCTGATGATACACTGATCACGTGGCTGATCAGGCACTGATCACCTGGCTGATCGTACTCTGAACACGAAGCTGAAAATACACTGATCACGAGACTGCATGCACTGATCACTTGACTGCGCATGCACTGATCACGTGATGATAATACGCTGATCACTTGACTGCTTATGCACTAAAAAATGGCTGATCATGCACTGATCACATGACTGATCATGCACTGATCAATTGACTGATCATGCACTGATTAATCATGTGCTGGTCACGTGGCTATCATGCACTGATCACTTGCCTGATCATACACTGATCACGTGACTGATCATGCATAAATCACGTGACTATCATACACTGATCACTTGATTGTGCATGCAATAATCACGTGGATGATCACGCATTTATCACGTGGCTGATCATGCACTAATCACATGGCGGAACATGAACTGATCACGTGACTTAGCATGCAGTGATCTCGTGTCTGAATGGTGCTGATCATGTGACTAATCAAGAACTGATCACGTGGCTATAATGCACTGATCACGTGACTGCTCATGCACTGATCATGTGGATGATCATACACTGATGACGTTACTGATCAGGCACTGATCACGTGACTGATCATTCACTGATCACGTGGCTATTAAGCACTGATCACGGGACTGCACATGCAGTGTTCACGTAATTGTAGACAATGATCACGTGGCTATCATGCACTGATCACGTGTCTATCATGCACTGAACACGTGGCTGATCAAACACTGATCACGTGGCTGATCAATGCACTGATCACGTGGCTGATCATGCACTAATCACTTTGTGGATCATGCACTGATACGTGGCGGATCATACACTGATCACATGACTGATCATGCACTGATCACGTGCCTGATCATGCACTGATCCCGTGGCTGATCATGCACTGATCACGTTGCAGATCATGCACTCATCACGTGGCTGATCATACAATGATAACGTGGCTGATCATGCACTGATCACATGTATGATCGTACACTGATCACATGGCTGATCATGCCCAAATTTTCTTTGCATATCATGCTCTGATCAGGTTGCTATCATGTACTGATCACGTGGCTGATCATACTCTGAACACGAAGCTGAAAATACACTGATCACGTGACTGCATGCACTGATCACATGGCTATCATGCACTGATCACGTGTCTATCATGCACTGATCACGTGACTGCGCATTATCTGAACACATACCTGTTCATGCACTGTTTACGTGGCTATCATGCACTGATCACGTGGCTGATCATGCATTGGTCACGTGACTGATCATGCACTGATCACGTTGCGTATCATGCACTGATCACATGACGGCGCATGAACTGATCACGGTGGATATTATACACTGATCAAGTGACAAATCATGCACTACTCACGTGACTGATCATGAACTGATCACGTGGCTATCATGCACTGATCACGTGACTGATCATGCACTAGACACGTCGCTATCATGCACTGATCACGTGGCTGTTCATACAGTGATCACGTGACTGATCATGCACTGATCACGTGCCTGATCATGCACTGATCACGAAGCTGATCATACTCCAATCACGTGAGTGTGCATGCACTGATCACGTGGCTGATCATGCACTAATCACGTTGTGGATGATGCACTGATCACGTGGCTGATCATACACTGATCACATGACTGATCATGAACTAATCACGTTGTGGATCATGCACTGTTCACGTCGCTGTACTTGCACTTATCACGTGGCTGATCATACATTGATTACATGACTGATCATGCACTAATCACGCTGTGGATCATGCACTGATCACATGAATGTGCATGCATTGATCATGTGGCTGATCATGCACTGATCACGTGGCTGTTCATGCACTGATCACGAAGCTGATCATACACTGATCACAGGACTGTGCATGCACTGATCATGTGGCTGATCATGCACTGATCATGTGGCTGATGATACACTGATCACGTGGCTGATCAGGCACTGATCACGTGGCTGATCGTACTCTGAACACGAAGCTGAAAATACACTGATCACGAGATGCATGCACTGATCACTTGACTGCGCATGCACTGATCACGTGGATGATAATACGCTGATCACTTGACTGCTTATGCACTAAAAAAATGGCTGATCATGCACTGATCACATGACTGATCATGCACTGATCACTTGACTGATCATGCACTGATTAATCATGTGCTGGTCACGTGGCTATCATGCACTGATCACTTGGCTGATCATACACTGATCACGTGGCTGATCATGCACTAATCACATGGCGGAACATGAACTGATCACGTGACTTAGCATGCAGTGATCTCGTGTCTGAATGGTGCTGATCATGTGACTAATCAAGAACTGATCACGTGGCTATAATGCACTGATCACGTGACTGCGCATGCACTGATCATGTGGATGATCATACACTGATGACGTTACTGATCAGGCACTGATCACGTGACTGATCATTCACTGATCACGTGGCTATAATGCACTGATCACGGGACTGCACATGCAGTGTTCACGTAATTGTAGACAATGATCACGTGGCTATCATGCACTGATCACGTGTCTATCATGCACTGAACACGTGGCTGATCAAACACTGATCACGTGGCTGATCATGCACTAATCACGTGGCTGATCATGCACTAATC
Source organism: Bos taurus (assembly GCF_002263795.3). Classification (NCBI taxonomy): domain Eukaryota; kingdom Metazoa; phylum Chordata; class Mammalia; order Artiodactyla; family Bovidae; genus Bos; species Bos taurus. The sequence goes on from NW_020191415.1 coordinate 149,743, forward strand.
ACTTTGTGGATCATGCACTGATACGTGGCGGATCATACACTGATCACATGACTGATCATGCACTGATCACGTGCCTGATCATGCACTTATCACGTGCCTGATCATGCACTGATCACGTTGCAGATCATGCACTCATCACGTGGCTGATCATACAATGATCACGTGGCTGATCATGCACTGATCACATGTATGATCGTACACTGATCACGTGGCTGATCATGCACAAATCCCATTGCATCTCATGCTCTGATCAGGTTGCTATCATGTACTGATCACGTGGCTGATCATACAGTGATCACGTGACTGACCATGCACTGATCACGTGGCTATCATGCACTGATCACGTGTCTATCATGCACTGAACACGTGGCTGATCAAACACTGATCACGTGGCTGATCATGCACTGATCACGTGGCTGATCATGCACTAATCACTTTGTGGATCATGCACTGATACGTGGCGGATCATACACTGATCACATGACTGATCATGCACTTATCACGTGCCTGATCATGCACTGATCCCGTGGCTGATCATGCACTGATCACGTTGCAGATCATGCACTCATCACGTGGCTGATCATACAATGATCACGTGGCTGATCATGCACTGATCACATGTATGATCGTACACTGATCACGTGGCTGATCATGCACAAATCCCATTGCATCTCATGCTCTGATCAGGTTGCTATCATGTACTGATCACGTGGCTGATCATACAGTGATCACGTGACGGACCATGCACTGATTACGTGGCTATCATGCACTGATCACGTGGCTGATCATGCACTGTTAACCTGGCTATAATACACTGATCTCGTGACTGATCATGCATTCTTCACGTGGCTGATCATGCACTGATCACGTGGCTGATCATGCACTGATCACGTGAGTGATCATGAACTGATCACGTGGCTTATCATACACTGCTCACGTGGCTGATCATGCACTAATCACGTTGTGGATGATGCACTGATCACGTGGCGGATCATACACTGATCACATGACTGATCATGCACTGATCACGTGCCTGATCATACACTGATCACGTGGCTGATCATGCACCGATCACGTTGCAGATCATGCACTCATCACGTGGCTGATCATACAATGATCACGTGGCTGATCATACACTGATCACATGTATGATCGTACACTGATCACGTGGCTGATCATGCACAAATCCCATTGCATCTCATGCTCTGATAAGGTTGCTATCATGTACTGATCACGTGGCTGATCATACAGTGATCACGTGACTGACCATGCACTGATTACATGACTATCATGCACTGATCACGTGGCTGATCATGCACTGTAAACCTGGCTATAATACACTGATCTCGTGACTGATCATGCATTCTTCACGTGGCTGATCATGCACTGATCACGTGGCTGATCATGCACTGATCACGTGGGTGATCATGAACTGATCAAGTGGCTAATCATACACTGCTCACGTGGCTGATCATGCACTAATCACGTTGTGGATGATTCACTGATCACCTGGCTGATCATACACTGATCACGTGGGTGATCATGAACTGATCACGTGGCTGATCATACACTGATCACATGATTGATCATGCACTAATCACGTTGTGGATCATGCACTGATCACGTGGCTGATCAGGCACTGATCACGTGGCTGATCATACTCTGAACACGAAGCTGAAAGTACACTGATCACGTGAATGCATGCACTGATCACATGGCTATAATGCACTGATCACGTGTCTATCATGCACTGATCACGTGACTGCGCATTAACTGAACACATACCTGTTCATGCACTGTTTACGTGGCTATCATGCACTGATCACGTGGCTGATCATGCATTGGTCACGTGACTGATCATGCACTGATCACGTTGCGTATCATGCACTGATCACATGACGGCGCATGAACTGATCACGTGGATATTATACACTGATCAAGTGACAAATCATGCACTGATCACGAAGCTGATCATATTCCAATCACGTGAGTGTGCATGCACTGATCACGTGGCTGATCATGCACTAATCACGTTGTGGATGATGCACTGATCACGTGGCTGATCATACACTGATCACATGACTGATCATGAACTAATCACGTTGTGAATCATGCACTGATCACGTGGCTGTACTTGCACTTATCACGTGGCTGATCATACAGTGATTACATGACTGATCATGCACTAATCACGTTGTGGATCATGCACTGATCACATGAATGTGCATGCATTGATCATGTGGCTGATCATGCACTGATCACGTGGCTGTTCATGCACTGATCACGAAGCTGATCATACACTGATCACAGGACTGTGCATGCACTGATCATGTGGCTGATCATGGACTGATCATGTGGCTGATGATACACTGATCACGTGGCTGATCAAGCACTGATCACGTGGCTGATCGTACTCTGAACACGAAGCTGAAAATACACTGATCACGAGACTGCATGCACTGATCACTTGACTGCGCATGCACTGATCACGTGGATGATAATACGCTGATCACTTGACTGCTTATGCACTAAAAAAATGGCTGATCATGCACTGATCACATGACTGATCATGCACTGATCACTTGACTGATCATGCACTGATTAATCATGTGCTGGTCACGTGGCTATCATGCACTGATCACTTGGGTGATCATACACTGATCACGTGACTGATCATGCATAGATCACGTGACTATCATGCACTGATCACTTGATTGTGCATGCAATAATCACGTGGATGATCACGCATTTATCACGTGGCTGATCATGCACTAATCACATGGCGGAACATGAACTGATCACGTGACTTAGCATGCAGTGATCTCGTGTCTGAATGGTGCTGATCATGTGACTAATCAAGAACTGATCACGTGGCTATAATGCACTGATCACGTGACTGCGCATGCACTGATCATGTGGATGATCATACACTGATGACGTTACTGATCAGGCACTGATCACGTGACTGATCATTCACTGATCACGTGGCTATTATGCACTGATCACGGGACTGCACATGCAGTGTTCACGTAATTGTAGACAATGATCACGTGGCTATCATGCACTGATCACGTGTCTATCATGCACTGAACACGTGGCTGATCAAACACTGATCACGTGGCTGATCATGCACTGATCACGTGGCTGATCATGCACTAATCACTTTGTGGTTCATGCACTGATACGTGGCGGATCATACACTGATCACATGACTGATCGTGCACTGATCACGTGCCTGATCATGCACTGATCCCGTGGCTGATCATGCACTGATCACGTTGCAGATCATGCACTCATCACGTGGCTGATCATACAATGATCACGTGGCTGATCATGCACTGATCACATGTATGATCGTACACTGATCACGGGGCTGATCATGCACAAATCCCATTGCATATCATGCTCTGATCAGGTTGCTAACATGTACTGATCACGTGGCTGATCATACAGTGATCACGTGACTGACCATGCACTGATTACGTGGCTATCATGCACTGATCACGTGGCTGATCATGCACTGTTAACCTGGCTATAATACACTGAACTCGTGACTGATCATGCATTCTTCACGTGGCTGATCATGCACTGATCACGTGGCTGATCATGCACTGATCACGTGGCTTATCATACACTGCTCACGTGGCTGATCATGCACTAATCACGTTGTGGATGATGCACTGATCACCTGGCTGATCATACACTGATCACATGATTGATCATGCACTAATCACGTTGTGGATCATGCACTGATCACGTGGCTGATCAGGCACTGATCACGTGGCTGATCATACTCTGAACACGAAGCTGAAAATACACTGATCACGTGACTGCATGCACTGATCACATGGCTATCATGCACTGATCACGTGTCTATCATGCACTGATCACGTGACTGCGCATTAACTGAACACATACCTGTTCATGCACTGTTTACGTGGCTATCATGCACTGATCACGTGGCTGATCATGCATTGGTCACGTGACTGATCATGCACTGATCACGTTGCGTATCATGCACTGATCACATGACGGCGCATGAACTGATCACGTGGATATTATACACTGATAAAGTGACAAATCATTCACTAATCACGTGACTGATCATACACTGATCACGTGGGTGATCATGAATTGATCACGTGGCTGATCATACACTGGTCACATGATTGATCATGCACTAATCACGTTGTGGATCATGCACTGATCACGTGGCTGATCAGGCACTGATCACGTGGCTGATCATACTCTGAACACGAAGCTGAAAATACACTGATCACGTGACTGCATGCACTGATCACATGGCTATCATGCACTGATCACGTGTCTATCATGCACTGATCACGTGACTGCGCATTAACTGAACACATACCTGTTCATGCACTGTTTACGTGGCTATCATGCACTGATCACGTGGCTGATCATGCATTGGTCACGTGACTGATCATGCACTGATCACGTTGCGTATCATGCACTGATCACATGACGGCGCATGAACTGATCACTTGGATATTATACACTGATCAAGTGACAAATCATGCACTACTCACGTGACTGATCATGCACTGATCACGTGGCTATCATGCACTGATCACGAAGCTGATCATACTCCAATCACGTGAGTGTGCATGCACTGATCTCGTGGCTGATCATACACTGATCACATGACTGATCATGAACTAATCACGTTGTGGATCATGCACTGATCACGTGGCTGTTCTTGCACTTATCACGTGGCTGATCATACAGTGATTACATGACTGATCATGCACTAATCACGTTGTGGATCATGCACTGATCACATGAATGTGCATGCATTGATCATGTGGCTGATCATGCATAGATCACGTGACTATCATGCACTGATCACTTGATTGTGCATGCAATAATCACGTGGATGATCACGCATTTATCACGTGGCTGATCATGCACTAATCACATGGCAGAACATGAACTGATCACGTGACTTAGCATGCAGTGATCTCGTGTCTGAATGGTGCTGATCATGTGACTAATCAAGAACTGATCACGTGGCTATAATGCACTGATCACGTGACTGCGCATGCACTGATCATGTGGATGATCATACACTGATGACGTTACTGATCAGGCACTGATCACGTGACTGATCATTCACTGATCACGTGGCTATTATGCACTGATCACGGGACTGCACATGCAGTGTTCACGTAATTGTAGACAATGATCACGTGGCTATCATGCACTGATCACGTGGCTGATCATGCACTGATCACGTTGCAGATCATGCACTCATCACATGTATGATCATACACTGATCACGTGGCTGATCATGCACAAATCCCATTGCATATCAAGCTCTGATCAGGTTGCTATCATGTACTGATCACGTGGCTGATCATACAGTGATCATATGACTGACCATGCACTGATTACGTGGCTATCATGCACTGATCACGTGGCTGATCATGCACTGTTAACCTGGCTATAATACACTGATCTCGTGACTGATCATGCATTCTTCACGTGGCTGATCATGCACTGATCACGTGGCTGATCATGCACTGATCACGTGGCTGATCATGCACTGATCACGTGGGTGATCATGAACTGATCACGTGGCTTATCATACACTGCTCACGTGGCTGATCATGCACTAATCACGTTGTGGATGATGCACTGATCACCTGGCTGATCATACACTGATCACGTGGGTGATCATGAACTGATCACGTGGCTGATCATACACTGGTCACATGATTGATCATGCACTAATCACGTTGTGGATCATGCACTGATCACGTGGCTGATCAGGCACTGATCACGTGGCTGATCATACTCTGAACACAAAGCTGAAAATACACTGATCACGTGACTGCATGCACTGATCACATGGCTATCATGCACTGATCACGTGTCTATCATGCACTGATCACGTGTCTGCGCATTAACTGAACACATACCTGTTCATGCACTGTTTACGTGGCTATCATGCACTGATCACGTGGCTGATCATGCACTGGTCACGTGACTGATCATGCACTGATCACGTTGCGTATCATGCACTGATAACATGACGGCGCATGAACTGATCATGTGGCTGATCAGTCACTGATCACGTGACTGATCATTCACTGATCACGTGGCTATTATGCACTGATCACGGGACTGCACATGCAGTGTTCAAGTAATTGTAGACAATGATCACGTGGCTATCATGCACTGATCACGTGTCTATCATGCACTGAACACGTGGCTGATCAAACACTGATCACGTGGCTGATCATGCACTGATCACGTGGCTGATCATGCACTAATCACTTTGTGGATCATGCACTGATACGTGGCGGATCATACACTGATCACATGACTGATCATGCACTGATCACGTTGCAGATCATGCACTCATCACGTGGCTGATCATACAATGATCACGTGGCTGATCATGCACTGATCACATGTATGATCGTACACTGATCACGTGGCTGATCATGCACAAATCCCATTGCATATCATGCTCTGATCAGGTTGCTATCATGTACTGATCACGGGGCTGATCATACAGTGATCACGTGACTGACCATGCACTGATTACGTGGCTATCATGCACTGATCACGTGGCTGATCATGCACTGTTAACCTGGCTATAATACACTGATCTCGTGACTGATCATGCATTCTTCACGTGGCTGATCATGCACTGATCACGTGGCTGATCTTGCACTGATCACGTGGCTGATCATACACTGATCACGTGGCTGATCATGCAATGATCACGTGGCTGATCATGCACTGATCACGTGGGGGATCATGAACTGATCACGTGGCTCCTCATACACTGATCACGTGGCTGAACATGCACTAATCACGTTGTGGATGATGCACTGATCACGTGGCTGAGCATACACTTATCATGTGGCTGATCTTACACTTATCACGTGGCTGATCATACAGAGATTACATGACTGATCATGCACTAATCACGTTGTGGATCATGCACTGATCACGTGACTGATCATGCACTAGTCATGTGGCTATCATGCACTGATCACATGGCTGAACATACACTGATTACGTGACTGATCATGCACTGATCACGTGCCTGATCATGCACTGATTGCGTAAATTAGCATGCAGTTATCTAGTGCCTGAATTGTGCTTATCATGTGACTAATCAAGAACTGATCACGTGGCTGTAATGCACTGATCACGTGACTGTGCACACACTGAAAATATGGATGATCATACACTGATCACTTCACTGATCACGCACTGATCACGTGACTCATCATGCACTGATCACGTGGCTGATCATGCACTGAACACGAAGCTGATCATACTCTGATCACGTGAGTGTGCATGCACTGATCACGTGGGTGATCATGAACTGATCACGTGGCTCATCATTCACTGCTCACGTGGCTGATCATGCACTAATTACGTTGTAGATGATGCACTGATCACGTGGCTGATCATACACTGATCACGTGGGTGATCATGAACTGATCACGTGGCTGATCACACTGATCACATGAATGATCATGCACTACTCACGTTGTGGATCATGCACTGATTACGTGGCTGATCATACACTGATCACGTGGTTGATCTTGCACTTATCACGTGGCTAATCATACAGTGATTACATGAATGATCATGCACTAATCACGTTGTAGATTATGCACTGATCACATGACTGTGCATGTATTGATCACTTGGCTGATCATGCAATGAACACGTGGCTGACCATACACTGATCACATTACTGATCATGCACTGTTCACGTGCCTGATCATTCACTGATCACGTGGCTGATCATGCACTGATCACGAAGCTGATCATACCCTGATCACATAACTGTGCATGCACTGAACACGTGGCTGATCATGCACTGATCATGGGGCTGATCATACACTGATCCCGTGGCTGAACACACTGATCACGTGGCTGATCAGGCACTGATCACGTGGCTGATCATACTCTGAACATGAAGCTGAAAATACACTGATCACGTGACTGCATGCACTGATCACATGGCTATCATGCACTGTTCACGTGTTTATCATGCACTGATCACGTGACTGCGCATTCACTGAACACATACCTGTTCATGCACTGTTTACGTGGATATCATGCACTGATCACGTGGCTCATCATGCATTAATCACGTGACTGATCATGCAATGATCTCGTTGCATATCATGCACTGATCACATGACGGTGCATGAACTGATCACGTGAATATTATACACTGATCACGTGACAGATCATGTACTAATCACGTGACTGATCATGCACTGATCACGTGGCTATCATGCACTGATCACGTGGCTGATAATGCACTGATCAGTTGACTGATCATGCACTGATCACGTGACTGTGCATGCAATGATAACTTGGCTGATCCTGTACTGATCACGTGGCTGATCATGCACTGATAACCTGGCTATCATCCACTGATCACGTGAGTGATCATGGACACTTCTCGTGCATGTTCATGCACTGATCACGTGTCTTAGCATGCACTAACCATGTTGCTGATCATGCAATGATCAGGTGGCTATCATGCACTGTTTACCTGGCTGATCATGCACTGATCACATGGCTGTAATACACTCACCACTTGACTGTGCATGCACTGATCATGTGGATGATTATACACTGATCACGTGACTGATCATGCACTGATCATGTGTCTGATCATGCACTGGTAAAGTGGTTGATCATGCACTGATCACGTGGCTGAGCATGCACTAGTTACGTGGCTATCATGCACTGATCACGTGGCTGATCATACACTGATCACGTGCCTGATCATGCACTGATCACGTGCCTGATCATGCACTGATTGCGTAACTTCGCATGCAGTGATCTCGTGTCTGAATTGTGCTGATCATGTGACTAATCAAGAACTGATCACGTGGCTATAATGCACTGATCACGTGACTGCGCACGCACTGAAAATATGGATGACCATACACTGATCACGTCACTGATCACGCACTGATCACGTGACTGATCATGCACTGATGACGTGGCTGATCATGCACTGATCACGAAGCTGATCATACTCTGATCACGTGAGTGTGCATGCACTGATCACGTGGCTGATCATGCACTGATCACGTGGCTGATCATGCCCTGATCACGTGGGTGATCATGAACTGATCACGTGGCTTATCATACACTGCTCACGTGGCTGATCATGCACTAATCACGTTTTGGATGATGCACTGATCACGTGGCTGATCGTACACTGATCACGTGGGTGATCATGAACTGATCACGTGGCTGATCATACACTGATCACATGAATGATCATGCACTAATCACGTTGTGGATCATGCACTGATCACCTGGCTATCATGCACTAATCACGTAGCTGATCTGGAACGGATCACGTGACTAATCATGCAGTGATCACGTCGCTATCATGCACTGATCTCGAGATTGCACATGCACTGCTCATATGGATGATCACACACTGATCACCTGACAGATCATGCACTGAACACGTGACTTATCATGCACTGATCACGTGACTGCACATGCACTGATCATGTGACTGAGCATGCACTGATCACGTAGCTGATCATGCACTGATCACGAAGTTGATCATTCACTGATCATGTGACTGAGCATGCACTGATCACGTAGCTGATCATGCACTGATCACGAAGTTGATCATACACTGATCACGTGAGTGTGCATGCACTGATCACGTGGCGGATCATGCAATGATCATGTGGCTGATCATGCACTGATCACGTAGCTCTCATGCACTGATCACATGTCAATCATGCCCGGATCCCGTGGCTGATCATGCACTGATCGCGTGACTGATCATGCACTAGTCACCTGGCTATCATGCCTAATCCCGTGGCTGATCATACACTGACCACGTGACTGATCATGCACTGATCTCGTTGCGTATCATGCACTGATCACATGACGGTGCATGAACTTATCACGTGAATATTATACACTGATCAAGTGACAGATCATGTACTAATCACGTGACTGATCATGCACTGATCACCTGGCTATCTTGCACTGATCACGTGGCTGATAATGCACTGATCACTTGACTGATCATGCACTGATCACATGTCTGATTATGCACTACTCACGTGACTGATCATGGACTGATCACGTGGCTGATCATGCACTGATCTCGAAGCTGATCATACACTGATCACGTGAGTGTGCATGCAATGATCACATGGCTGATCATGCACTGATCACGTGGCTGAACATGCTCTGATCCCGTGGGTGATTATGCACTTATCACGTGGCTTATCATACACTGATCACGTGGCTGAACATGCACTAATCACGTTGTGGATGATGCACTGGTCACGTGGCTGATCATACACTGATCACATGACTGATCATGCACTAATCACGTTGTGGATCATGCACTGATCACGTGGCTGATAATACACTGATTATGTGGCTGATCATACACTGATCACGTGGCTGATCATGCACTGATCACGTGGCTGATCATGCACTGATCACGTGGGTGATCATGAACTGATCACGTGGCTTATCATACACTGCTCACGTGGCTGATCATACACTGATCACGTGGCTGATCATGCACTGATCACGTGGCTGATCATACTCTGATCACGTGGATGATCATACACTGATCACGTGACTGCATATGCACTGATCACGTGACTGATCATACACTGATCGTGTGACTGATCATGCACTAGTCACTTGGCTATCATGCACTGATCAGGTGGCTGATATGCACTGATCACGTGGCTGATATGCACTGATCACGTGGCTGATCATGCACTGATCACGAAGCTGATCATGCAATGATCACGTGGCTGATCATACACTGATCACGTGGCTGCTCATATACTGATCACGTGGCTGATCATGCACTGATCACGTTGTGGATGATGCACTGATCACGTGGCTGAGCATACACTGATCACGTGGCTGATCTTGCTCTTAACACGTGGCTGATCATAGAGAGATTACATGACTGATCATGGACTAATCACGTTGTGGATCATGCACTGATCACGTGACTGATCATGCACTAGTCACGTGGCTATCATGCACTGATCACATGGCTGAACATACACTGATCACGTGACTGATCATGCACTGATCACGTGCCTGATCATGCACTGATTGCGTAAATTAGCATGCAGTTATCTTGTGTCTGAATTGTGCTTATCATGTGACTAATCAAGAACTGATCACGTGGCTGTAATGCACTGATCACGTGACTGTGCACACACTGAAAATATGGATGATCATACACTGATCACTTCACTGATCACGCACTGATCACGTGACTGATCATGCACTGATCACGGGGCTGATCATGCATTGATCACCAAGCTGATCATACTCTGATCACGTGAGTGTGCATGCACTGATCACGTGGGTGATCATGAACTGATCACGTGGCTGATCATACACTGCTCACGTGGCTGATCATGCACTAATTACATTGTGGATGATGCACTGATCACGTGGCTGATCATACACTGATCACGTGGGTGATCATGAACTGATCACGTGGCTGATCATACACTTATCACATGAATGATCATGCACTAATCACTTTGTGGATCATGCACTGATCACGTGGCTGATCATACACTGATCACGTGGCTGATCTTGCACTTATCACGTGGCTGATCATACAGTGATTACATGAATGATCATGCACTAATCACGTTGTAGATTATGCACTGATCACATGACTGTGCATGTATTGATCACGTGGCTGATCATGCAATGAACACGTGGCTGATCATACACTGATCACATTACTGATCATGCACTGTTCATGTGCCTGATCATTCACTGATCACGTGGCTGATCATGCACTGATCACGAAGCTGATCATACCCTGATCACATCACTGTGCATGCACTGATCACGTGGCTGATCATGCACTTATCATGTGGCTGATCATACACTGATCACGTGGCTGAACATACTCTGATCACGTGGCTGATCAGGCACTGATCACGTGGCTGATCATAGTCTGAACATGAAGTTGAAAATACACTGATCACGTGACTGCATGCACTGATCACATGGCTATCATGCACTGATCACGTGTTTATCATGCACTGATCACGTGACTGCGCATTCACTGAACACATACCTGTTCATGCACTGTTTACGTGGCTATCATGCACTGATCACGTGGCTCATCATGCATTAATCCCGTGACTGATCATGCACTGATCTCGTTGCGTATCATGCACTGATCACATGACGGTACATGAACTGATCACGTGAATATTATACACTGATCAAGTGACAGATCATGTACTAATCACGTGACTGATCATGCACTGATCACGTGGCTATCATGCACTGATCACGTGGCTGATAATGCACTGATCACTTGACTGATCATGCACTGATCACGTGTCTGATCATGCACTACTCACGTGACTGATCATGGACTGATCACGTGACTGATCATGAGCCTGATCATGCACTGATCACGGGCCTGTTCATGCACTGATCACGTGGCTGATCCTGCACTGATCACGAGGCTGATCATACACTGATCACGTGACTGTACATGCAATGATCACGTGGCTGATCATGCACTGATAACCTGGCTATCAACCACTGATCACGTGAGTGATCATGCACTCTTCACGTGCATGATCATGCACTGATCACGTGTCTTAGCATGCACTAACCATGTTGCTGATCATGCAATGGTCAGGTGGCTATCATGCACTGTTTACCTGGCTGATCATGCACTGATCACATGGCTGTAATACACTGACCACTTGACTGTGCATGCACTGATCATGTGGATGATTATACACTGATCACGTGACTGATCATGCACTGATCATGTGTCTGATCATGCACTGGTAAAGTGGTTCATCATGCACTGATCACGTGGCTGAGCATACAGTGATTACATGACTGATCATGCACTAATCACGTTGTGGATCATGCACTGATCACGTGACTGATCCTGCACTAGTCACGTGGCTATCATGCACTGACCACGTGACTGATTATTCACTGATCACATAGCTATCATGCACTGATCACATGACTTCGGATGCCATGATCACGTGACTGATCATGCACTGATCACGTGGCTATCATGCACTGATAATGTGGCTTATCATACATTGATCACCTTAATAATCATGCACTGATCACGTGGCAATCTTGCTCTGATCACGTGGTTGATCAGGCACTGATCACTTAGCTATCATGCACTGATCACATGACTGCGCAAGAACTGATCACTTAGATATCATAGACAGGACACGTGACAGATCATGCACTGATCACGTGACTGATCATGCACTGATCTGGTGGCTATCATGCATTGATCACGTGGTTGATCATACACTGATCACGTGACTGATCATGCACTGATCACCTGGCTATCATGCACTAATCACGTAGCTGATCTGGAACAGATCACGTGACTAATCATGCAGTGATCACGTCGCTATCATGCAATGATCTCGAGATTGCACATGCACTGATCATATGGATGATCACACACTGATCACGTGACAGATCATGCACTGAACACGTGACTTATCATGCACTGATCACGTGACTGCACATGCACTGATCATGTGACTGAGCATGCACTGATCATGTAGCTGATCATGCACTGATCACGAAGTTGAGCATACACTGATCATGTGACTGAGCATGCACTGATCACGTAGCTGATCATGCACTGATCACGAAGTTGATCATACACTGATTACGTGAGTGTGCATGCACTGATCACGTGGCGGATAATGCAATGATCACATGGCTGATCATGCACTGATCACGTAGCTCTCATGCACTGATCACATGTCAATCATGCCCGGATCTCATGGCTGATCATGCACTGATCGTGTGACTGATCATGCACTAGTCACCTGGCTATCATGCACTAATCACTTGGCTGATCATACACTGACCACCTGACTGATCATGCACTGATCACGTGGCTGATCATGCACTGATCTCGAAGCTGAGCATACACTGATCACGTGAGTGTGCATGCAATGATCACATGGCTGATTATGCACTGATCACGTGGCTGAACATGCTCTGATCCCGTGGGTGATCATGCACTGATCACGTGGCTATCATGCACTGATCACGTGGCTGATCATGCACTGTTAACCTGGCTATGATACACTGATCTCGTGACTGATCATTCATTCTTCACGTGCCTGATCATGCACTGATCACGTGGCTGATCCTGCACTGATCACGTGGCTGATAATGCACTGATCACTTGACTGATCATGCCCTGATCACCTGTCTGATCATGCACTACTCACGTGACTGATCATGGACTGATCATGAGCCTGATCATGCACTGATCACGGGCCTGTTCATGCACTGATCACGTGGCTGATCCTGCACTGATCACGAGGCTGATCATACACTGATCACGTGACTGTGCATGCAATGATCACTTGGCTGATCATGTACTCAACACGTGGCTGATCATGCACTGATAACCTGGCTATCATCCACTGATCACGTGAGTGGTCATGCACTCTTCACGTGTATGATCATGCACTGATCACTTGTCTTAGCATGCACTAACCATGTTGCTGAGCATGCAATGGTCAGGTGGCTATCATGCACAGTTTACCTGGCTGATCATGCACTGATCACATGGCTGTAATACACTGACCACTTGACTGTGCATGCACTGATCATGTGTATGATTATACACTGATCACGTGACTGATCATGCACTGATCACGTGACTGATCATGCACTGATCATGTGTCTGATCATGCACTGATAAAGTGCTTGATCATGCACAGATCACGTGGCTGAGCATACAGTGATTATATGACTGATCATGCACTAATCACGTTGTGGATCATGCACTGATCACGTGACTTAACATGCACTAGTCACGTGGCTATCATGCACTGATCACGTGGCTGATCATACACTGATCACGTGCCTGATCATGCACTGATTGCGTAACTTCGCATGCAGTGATATCGTATCTGAATTGTGCTGATCATATGACTAATCAAGTACTGATCATGTGGCTATAATGCACTGATCACGTGACTGCGCACGCACTGAAAATATGGATGACCATACACTGATCACGTGACTGATCATGCACTGATCACGTGACTGATCATGCACTGATCATGTGTCTGATCATGCACTGATAAAGTGCTTGATCATGCACTGATCACGAAGCTGATAATTCTCTGATCACGTGAGTGTGCATGCACTGATCACGTGGCTGATCATGCACTAATCACGTTGTGGATGATGCACTGGTCACGTGGCTGATCATACACTGATCACATGACTGATCATTCACTAATCACGTTGTGGATCATGCACTGATCACGTGGCTGATCATGCACTGGTCACGAAGCTGATCATACTCTAATCACGTGAGTGAGCATGCACTGATCACTTGGCTGATCATGCACTAATCACGTTGTGGATGATGCACTGATCACGTGGCTGATCATACACTGATCACATGACTGATCATGAACTAATCACGTTGTGGATCATGCACTGATCACGTGGCTGTTCTTGCACTTATCACGTGGCTGATCATACAGTGATTACATGACTGATCATGCACTAATTACGTTGTGGATCATGCACTGATCACATGAATGTGCATGCATTGATCATGTGGCTGATCATGCACTGATCACGTGGCTGTTCATGCACTGATCACGAAGCTGATCATACACTGATCACAGGACGGTGCATGCACTGATCATGTGGCTGATCATGCACTGATCATGTGGCTGATGATACACTGATCACGTGGCTGATCAGGCACTGATCACCTGGCTGATCGTACTCTGAACACGAAGCTGAAAATACACTGATCACGAGACTGCATGCACTGATCCCTTGACTGCGCATGCACTGATCACGTGGATGATAATACGCTGATCACTTGACTGCTTATGCACTAAAAAAATGGCTGATCATGCACTGATCACATGACTGATCATGCACTGATCACTTGACTGATCATGCACTGATCCCGTGGCTGATCATGCACTGATTACATGGCTATCATGCACTGATCACGTGGCTGATCATGCACTGTTAACCTGGCTATAATACACTGATCTCGTGACTGATCATGCATTCTTCACGTGGCTGATCATGCACTGATCACGTGGCTGATCATGCACTGATCACGTGGGTGATCATGAACTTATCAATGGCTAATCATACACTGCTCACATGGCTGATCATGCACTAATCACGTTGTGGATGATGCACTGATCACCTGGCTGATCATACACTGATCACGTGGGTGATCATGAACTGATCACGTGGCTGATCATACACTGATCACATGATTGATCATGCACTAATCACGTTGTGGATCATGCACTGATCACGTGGCTGATCATGCACTAATCTCTTTGTGGATCATGCACTGATACGTGGCGGATCATACACTGATCACATGACTGATCATGCACTGATCACGTGCCTGATCATGCACTGATCCCGTGGCTGATCATGCACTGATCACGTTGCAGATCATGCACTCATCACGTGGCTGATCATACAATGATCACGTGGCTGATCATGCACTGATCACATGTATGATCGTACACTGATCACGTGGCTGATCATGCACAAATCCCATTGCATATCATGCTCTGATCAGGTTGCTATCATGTACTGATCACGTGGCTGATCATACAGTGATCACGTGACTGACCATGCACTGATTACGTGGCTATCATGCACTGATCACGTGGCTGATCATGCACTGTTAACCTGGCTATAATACACTGATCTCGTGACTGATCATGCATTCTTCACGTGCCTGATCATGCACTGATCACGTGGCTGATCTTGCACTGATCACGTGGCTGATCATACACTGATCACGTGGCTGATCATGCAATGATCACGTGGCTGATCATGCACTGATCACGTGGGGGATCATGAACTGATCACGTGGCTCCTCATACACTGATCACGTGGCTGATCATGCACTAATCACGTTGTGGATGATGCACTGATCACGTGGCTGAGCATACACTTATCATGTGGCTGATCTTACACTTATCACGTGGCTGATCATACAGAGATTACATGACTGATCATGCACTAATCACGTTGTGGATCATGCACTGATCACGTGACTGATCATGCACTAGTCATGTGGCTATCATGCACTGATCACATGGCTGAACATACACTGATTACGTGACTGATCATGCACTGATCACGTGCCTGATCATGCACTGATTGCGTAAATTAGCATGCAGTTATCTAGTGCCTGAATTGTGCTTATCATGTGACTAATCAAGAACTGATCACGTGGCTGTAATGCACTGATCACGTGACTGTGCACACACTGAAAATATGGATGATCATACACTGATCACTTCACTGATCACGCACTGATCACGTGACTCATCATGCACTGATCACGTGGCTGATCATGCACTGAACACGAAGCTGATCATACTCTGATCACGTGAGTGTGCATGCACTGATCACGTGGGTGATCATGAACTGATCACGTGGCTCATCATTCACTGCTCACGTGGCTGATCATGCACTAATTACGTTGTGGATGATGCACTGATCACGTGGCTAATCATACACTGATCACGTGGGTGATCATGAACTGATCACGTGGCTGATCACACTGATCACATGAATGATCATGCACTACTCACGTTGTGGATCATGCACTGATTACGTGGCTGATCATACACTGATCACGTGGTTGATCTTGCACTTATCACGTGGCTGATCATACAGTGATTACATGAATGATCATGCACTAATCACGTTGTAGATTATGCACTGATCACATGACTGTGCATGTATTGATCACTTGGCTGATCATGCAATGAACACGTGGCTGACCATACACTGATCACATTACTGATCATGCACTGTTCACGTGCCTGATCATTCACTGATCACGTGGCTGATCATGCACTGATCACGAAGCTGATCATACCCTGATCACATAACTGTGCATGCACTGAACACGTGGCTGATCATGCACTGATCATGGGGCTGATCATACACTGATCCCGTGACTGAACACACTGATCACGTGGCTGATCAGGCACTGATCACGTGGCTGATCATACTCTGAACATGAAGCTGAAAATACACTGATCACGTGACTGCATGCACTGATCACATTGCTATCATGCACTGTTCACGTGTTTATCATGCACTGATCACGTGACTGCGCATTCACTGAACACATACCTGTTCATGCACTGTTTACGTGGATATCATGCACTGATCACGTGGCTCATCATGCATTAATCACGTGACTGATCATGCAATGATCTCGTTGCATATCATGCACTGATCACATGACGGTGCATGAACTGATCACGTGAATATTATACACTGATCACGTGACAGATCATGTACTAATCACGTGACTGATCATGCACTGATCACGTGGCTATCATGCACTGATCACGTGGCTGATAATGCACTGATCACTTGACTGATCATGCACTGATCACGTGACTGTGCATGCAATGATAACTTGGCTGATCCTGTACTGATCACTTGGCTGATCATGCACTGATAACCTGGCTATCATCCACTGATCACGTGAGTGATCATGGACACTTCTCGTGCATGTTCATGCACTGATCACGTGTCTTAGCATGCACTAACCATGTTGCTGATCATGCAATGATCAGGTGGCTATCATGCACTGTTTACCTGGCTGATCATGCACTGATCACATGGCTGTAATACACTCACCACTTGACTGTGCATGCACTGATCATGTGGATGATTATACACTGATCACGTGACTGATCATGCACTGATCATGTGTCTGATCATGCACTGGTAAAGTGGTTGATCATGCACTGATCACGTGGCTGAGCATGCACTAGTTACGTGGCTATCATGCACTGATCACGTGGCTGATCATACACTGATCACGTGCCTGATCATGCACTGATCACGTGCCTGATCATGCACTGATTGCGTAACTTCGCATGCAGTGATCTCGTGTCTGAATTGTGCTGATCATGTGACTAATCAAGAACTGATCACGTGGCTATAATGCACTGATCACGTGACTGCGCACGCACTGAAAATATGGATGACCATACACTGATCACGTCACTGATCACGCACTGATCACGTGACTGATCATGCACTGATGACGTGGCTGATCATGCACTGATCACGAAGCTGATCATACTCTGATCACGTGAGTGTGCATGCACTGATCACGTGGCTGATCATGCACTGATCACGTGGCTGATCATGCCCTGATCACGTGGGTGATCATGAACTGATCACGTGGCTTATCATACACTGCTCACGTGGCTGATCATGCACTAATCACGTTTTGGATGATGCACTGATCACGTGGCTGATCGTACACTGATCACGTGGGTGATCATGAACTGATCACGTGGCTGATCATACACTGATCACATGAATGATCATGCACTAATCACGTTGTGGATCATGCACTGATCACCTGGCTATCATGCACTAATCACGTAGCTGATCTGGAACGGATCACGTGACTAATCATGCAGTGATCACGTCGCTATCATGCACTGATCTCGAGATTGCACATGCACTGCTCATATGGATGATCACACACTGATCACCTGACAGATCATGCACTGAACACGTGACTTATCATGCACTGATCACGTGACTGCACATGCACTGATCATGTGACTGAGCATGCACTGATCACGTAGCTGATCATGCACTGATCACGAAGTTGATCATTCACTGATCATGTGACTGAGCATGCACTGATCACGTGGCGGATCATGCAATGATCATGTGGCTGATCATGCACTGATCACGTAGCTCTCATGCACTGATCACATGTCAATCATGCCCGGATCCCGTGGCTGATCATGCACTGATCGCGTGACTGATCATGCACTAGTCACCTGGCTATCATGCCTAATCCCGTGGCTGATCATACACTGACCACGTGACTGATCATGCACTGATCTCGTTGCGTATCATGCACTGATCACATGACGGTGCATGAACTTATCACGTGAATATTATACACTGATCAAGTGACAGATCATGTACTAATCACGTGACTGATCATGCACTGATCACCTGGCTATCTTGCACTGATCACGTGGCTGATAATGCACTGATCACTTGACTGATCATGCACTGATCACATGTCTGATTATGCACTACTCACGTGACTGATCATGGACTGATCACGTGGCTGATCATGCACTGATCTCGAAGCTGATCATACACTGATCACGTGAGTGTGCATGCAATGATCACATGGCTGATCATGCACTGATCACGTGGCTGAACATGCTCTGATCCCGTGGGTGATCATGCACTTATCACGTGGCTTATCATACACTGATCACGTGGCTGAACATGCACTAATCACGTTGTGGATGATGCACTGGTCACGTGGCTGATCATACACTGATCACATGACTGATCATGCACTAATCACGTTGTGGATCATGCACTGATCACGTGGCTGATAATACACTGATTATGTGGCTGATCATACACTGATCACGTGGCTGATCATGCACTGATCATGTGGCTGATCATGCACTGATCACGTGGGTGATCATGAACTGATCACGTGGCTTATCATACACTGCTCACGTGGCTGATCATACACTGATCACGTGGCTGATTATGCACTGATCACGTGGCTGATCATACTCTGATCACGTGGATGATCATACACTGATCACGTGACTGCATATGCACTGATCACGTGACTGATCATACACTGATCGTGTGACTGATCATGCACTAGTCACTTGGCTATCATGCACTGATCAGGTGGCTGATATGCACTGATCACGTGGCTGATATGCACTGATCACGTGGCTGATCATGCACTGATCACGAAGCTGATCATGCAATGATCACGTGGCTGATCATACACTGATCACGTGGCTGCTCATATACTGATCACGTGGCTGATCATGCACTGATCACGTTGTGGATGATGCACTGATCACGTGGCTGAGCATACACTGATCACGTGGCTGATCTTGCACTTAACACGTGGCTGATCATAGAGAGATTACATGACTGATCATGGACTAATCACGTTGTGGATCATGCACTGATCACGTGACTGATCATGCACTAGTCACGTGGCTATCATGCACTGATCACATGGCTGAACATACACTGATCACGTGACTGATCATGCACTGATCACGTGCCTGATCATGCACTGATTGCGTAAATTAGCATGCAGTTATCTCGTGTCTGAATTGTGCTTATCATGTGACTAATCAAGAACTGATCACGTGGCTGTAATGCACTGATCACGTGACTGTGCACACACTGAAAATATGGATGATCATACACTGATCACTTCACTGATCACGCACTGATCACGTGACTGATCATGCACTGATCACGGGGTTGATCATGCATTGATCACCAAGCTGATCATACTCTGATCACGTGAGTGTGCATGCACTGATCACGTGGGTGATCATGAACTGATCACGTGGCTGATCATACACTGCTCACGTGGCTGATCATGCACTAATTACATTGTGGATGATGCACTGATCACGTGGCTGATCATACACTGATCACGTGGGTGATCATGAACTGATCACGTGGCTGATCATACACTTATCACATGAATGATCATGCACTAATCACTTTGTGGATCATGCACTGATCACGTGGCTGATCATACACTGATCACGTGGCTGATCTTGCACTTATCACGTGGCTGATCATACAGTGATTACATGAATGATCATGCACTAATCACGTTGTAGATTATGCACTGATCACATGACTGTGCATGTATTGATCACGTGGCTGATCATGCAATGAACACGTGGCTGATCATACACTGATCACATTACTGATCATGCACTGTTCACGTGCCTGATCATTCACTGATCACGTGGCTGATCATGCACTGATCACGAAGCTGATCATACCCTGATCACATAACTGTGCATGCACTGATCACGTGGCTGATCATGCACTGATCATGTGGCTGATCATACACTGATCACGTGGCTGAACATACTCTGATCACGTGGCTGATCAGGCACTGATCACGTGGCTGATCATAGTCTGAACATGAAGTTGAAAATACACTGATCACGTGACTGCATGCACTGATCACATGGCTATCATGCACTGATCACGTGTTTATCATGCACTGATCACGTGACTGCGCATTCACTGAACACATACCTGTTCATGCACTGTTTACGTGGCTATCATGCACTGATCACGTGGCTCATCATGCATTAATCCCGTGACTGATCATGCACTGATCTCGTTGCGTATCATGCACTGATCACATGACGGTACATGAACTGATCACGTGAATATTATACACTGATCAAGTGACAGATCATGTACTAATCACGTGACTGATCATGCACTGATCACGTGGCTATCATGCACTGATCACGTGGCTGATAATGCACTGATCACTTGACTGATCATGCACTGATCACGTGTCTGATCATGCACTACTCACGTGACTGATCATGGACTGATCACGTGACTGATCATGAGCCTGATCATGCACTGATCACGGGCCTGTTCATGCACTGATCACGTGGCTGATCCTGCACTGATCACGAGGCTGATCATACACTGATCACGTGACTGTACATGCAATGATCACGTGGCTGATCATGCACTGATAACCTGGCTATCAACCACTGATCACGTGAGTGATCATGCACTCTTCACGTGCATGATCATGCACTGATCACGTGTCTTAGCATGCACTAACCATGTTGCTGATCATGCAATGGTCAGGTGGCTATCATGCACTGTTTACCTGGCTGATCATGCACTGATCACATGGCTGTAATACACTGACCACTTGACTGTGCATGCACTGATCATGTGGATGATTATACACTGATCACGTGACTGATCATGCACTGATCATGTGTCTGATCATGCACTGGTAAAGTGGTTCATCATGCACTGATCACGTGGCTGAGCATACAGTGATTACATGACTGATCATGCACTAATCACGTTGTGGATCATGCACTGATCACGTGACTGATCCTGCACTAGTCACGTGGCTATCATGCACTGACCACGTGACTGATTATTCACTGATCACATAGCTATCATGCACTGATCACATGACTTCGGATGCCATGATCACGTGACTGATCATGCACTGATCACGTGGCTATCATGCACTGATAATGTGGCTTATCATACATTGATCACCTTAATAATCATGCACTGATCACGTGGCAATCTTGCTCTGATCACGTGGTTGATCAGGCACTGATCACTTAGCTATCATGCACTGATCACATGACTGCGCAAGAACTGATCACTTAGATATCATAGACAGGACACGTGACAGATCATGCACTGATCACGTGACTGATCATGCACTGATCTGGTGGCTATCATGCATTGATCACGTGGTTGATCATACACTGATCACGTGACTGATCATGCACTGATCACCTGGCTATCATGCACTAATCACGTAGCTGATCTGGAACAGATCACGTGACTAATCATGCAGTGATCACGTCGCTATCATGCAATGATCTCGAGATTGCACATGCACTGATCATATGGATGATCACACACTGATCACGTGACAGATCATGCACTGAACACGTGACTTATCATGCACTGATCACGTGACTGCACATGCACTGATCATGTGACTGAGCATGCACTGATCATGTAGCTGATCATGCACTGATCACGAAGTTGAGCATACACTGATCATGTGACTGAGCATGCACTGATCACGTAGCTGATCATGCACTGATCACGAAGTTGATCATACACTGATTACGTGAGTGTGCATGCACTGATCACGTGGCGGATAATGCAATGATCACATGGCTGATCATGCACTGATCACGTAGCTCTCATGCACTGATCACATGTCAATCATGCCCGGATCTCATGGCTGATCATGCACTGATCGCGTGACTGATCATGCACTAGTCACCTGGCTATCATGCACTAATCACTTGGCTGATCATACACTGACCACCTGACTGATCATGCACTGATCACGTGGCTGATCATGCACTGATCTCGAAGCTGAGCATACACTGATCACGTGAGTGTGCATGCAATGATCACATGGCTGATTATGCACTGATCACGTGGCTGAACATGCTCTGATCCCGTGGGTGATCATGCACTGATCACGTGGCTATCATGCACTGATCACGTGGCTGATCATGCACTGTTAACCTGGCTATGATACACTGATCTCGTGACTGATCATTCATTCTTCACGTGCCTGATCATGCACTGATCACGTGGCTGATCCTGCACTGATCACGTGGCTGATAATGCACTGATCACTTGACTGATCATGCCCTGATCACCTGTCTGATCATGCACTACTCACGTGACTGATCATGGACTGATCATGAGCCTGATCATGCACTGATCACGGGCCTGTTCATGCACTGATCACGTGGCTGATCCTGCACTGATCACGAGGCTGATCATACACTGATCACGTGACTGTGCATGCAATGATCACTTGGCTGATCATGTACTCAACACGTGGCTGATCATGCACTGATAACCTGGCTATCATCCACTGATCACGTGAGTGGTCATGCACTCTTCACGTGTATGATCATGCACTGATCACTTGTCTTAGCATGCACTAACCATGTTGCTGAGCATGCAATGGTCAGGTGGCTATCATGCACAGTTTACCTGGCTGATCATGCACTGATCATATGGCTGTAATACACTGACCACTTGACTGTGCATGCACTGATCATGTGTATGATTATACACTGATCACGTGACTGATCATGCACTGATCACGTGACTGATCATGCACTGATCATGTGTCTGATCATGCACTGATAAAGTGCTTGATCATGCACAGATCACGTGGCTGAGCATACAGTGATTATATGACTGATCATGCACTAATCACGTTGTGGATCATGCACTGATCACGTGACTTAACATGCACTAGTCACGTGGCTATCATGCACTGATCACGTGGCTGATCATACACTGATCACGTGCCTGATCATGCACTGATTGCGTAACTTCGCATGCAGTGATATCGTATCTGAATTGTGCTGATCATATGACTAATCAAGAACTGATCATGTGGCTATAATGCACTGATCACGTGACTGCGCACGCACTGAAAATATGGATGACCATACACTGATCACGTGACTGATCATGCACTGATCACGTGACTGATCATGCACTGATCATGTGTCTGATCATGCACTGATAAAGTGCTTGATCATGCACTGATCACGAAGCTGATAATTCTCTGATCACGTGAGTGTGCATGCACTGATCACGTGGCTGATCATGCACTAATCACGTTGTGGATGATGCACTGGTCACGTGGCTGATCATACACTGATCACATGACTGATCATTCACTAATCACGTTGTGGATCATGCACTGATCACGTGGCTGATCATGCACTGGTCACGAAGCTGATCATACTCTAATCACGTGAGTGTGCATGCACTGATCACTTGGCTGATCATGCACTAATCACGTTGTGGATGATGCGCTGATCACGTGGCTGATCATACACTGATCACATGACTGATCATGCAGTAATCACGTTGTGGATCATGCACTGATCACGTGGCTGTTCTTGCACTTATCACGTGGCTGATCATACAGTGATTACATGACTGATCATGCACTAATTACGTTGTGGATCATGCACTGATCACATGAATGTGCATGCATTGATCATGTGGCTGATCATGCACTGATCACGTGGCTGTTCATGCACTGATCACGAAGCTGATCATACACTGATCACAGGACTGTGCATGCACTGATCATGTGGCTGATCATGCACTGATCATGTGGCTGATGATACACTGATCACGTGGCTGATCAGGCACTGATCACCTGGCTGATCGTACTCTGAACACGAAGCTGAAAATACACTGATCACGAGACTGCATGCACTGATCCCTTGACTGCGCATGCACTGATCACGTGGATGATAATACGCTGATCACTTGACTGCTTATGCACTAAAAAAATGGCTGATCATGCACTGATCACATGACTGATCATGCACTGATCACTTGACTGATCATGCACTGATTAATCATGTGCTGGTCACGTGGCTATCATGCACTGATCACGTTGCAGATCATGCACTCATCACGTGGCTGATCATACAATGATCACGTGGCTGATCATGCACTGATCACATGTCTGATCGTACACTGATCACGTGGCTGATCATGCACATATCCCATTGCATATCATGCTCTGATCAGGTTGCTATCATGTACTGATCACGTGGCTGATCATACAGTGATCACGTGACTGACCATGCACTGATTACGTGGCTATCATGCACTTATCACGTGGCTGATCATGCACTGTTAACCTGGCTATAATACACTGATCTCGTGACTGATCATGCATTCTTCACGTGGCTGATCATGCACTGATCACGTGGCTGATCATGCACTAATCACGTTGTGGATGATGCACTGATCACCTGGCTGATCATACACTGATCACGTGGGTGATCATGAACTGATCACTTGGCTGATCATACACTGATCACATGATTGATCATGCACTAATCACGTTGTGGATCATGCACTGATCACGTGGCTGATCAGGCACTGATCACGTGGTTGATCATACTCTGAACACGAAGCTGAAAATACACTGATCACGTGACTGCATGCACTGATCACATGGCTATCATGCACTGATCACGTGTCTATCATGCACTGATCACGTGACTGCGCATTAACTGAACACATACCTGTTCATGCACTGTTTACGTGGCTATCATGCACTGATCACGTGGCTGATCATGCATTGGTCACGTGACTGATCATGCACTGATCACGTTGCGTATCATGCACTGATCACATGACGGCGCATGAACTGATCACGTCGATATTATACACTGATCAAGTGACAAATCATGCACTACTCACCTGACTGATCATGCACTGATCACGTGGCTATCATGCTCTGATCACGTGACTGATCATGCACTAGACACGTCGCTATCATGCACTGATCACGTGGCTGTTCATACAGTGATCACGTGACTGATCATGCACTGATCACGTGCCTGATCATGCACTGATCACGAAGCTGATCATACTCCAATCATGTGAGTGTGCATGCACTGATCACGTGGCTGATCATGCACTAATCACGTTGTGGATGATGCACTGATCACGTGGCTGATCATACACTGATCACATGACTGATCATGAACTAATCACGTTGTGGATCATGCACTGATCACGTGGCTGTTCTTGCACTTATCACGTGGCTGATCATACAGTGATTACATGACTGATCATGCACTAATCACGTTGTGGATCATGCACTGATCACATGAATGTGCATGCATTGATCATGTGGCTGATCATGCACTGATCACGTGGCTGTTCATGCACTGATCACGAAGCTGATCATACACTGATCACAGGACTGTGCATGCACTGATCATGTGGCTGATCATGCACTGATCATGTGGCTGATCATGCACTGATTAATCATGTGCTGGTCACGTGGCTATCATGCGCTGATCACTTGGCTGATCATACACTGATCACGTGACTGATTATGCATAGATCACGTGACTATCATGCACTGATCACTTGATTGTGCATGCAGTAATCACGTGGATGATCACGCATTTATCACGTGGCTGATCATGCACTAATCACATGGCGGAACATGAACTGATCACGTGACTTAGCATGCAGTGATCTCGTGTCTGAATGGTGCTGATCATGTGACTAATCAAGAACTGATCACGTGGCTATAATGCACTGATCACGTGACTGCGCATGCACTGATCATGTGGATGATCATACACTGATGACGTTACTGATCAGGCACTGATCACGTGACTGATCATTCACTGATCACGTGGCTATTATGCACTGATCACGGGACTGCACATGCAGTGTTCACGTAATTGTAGACAATGATCAGGTGTCTATCATGCACTGAACACGTGGCTGATCAAACACTGATCACGTGGCTGATCATGCAATGATCACGTGGCTGATCATGCACTAATCACTTTGTGGATCATGCACTGATACGTGGCGGATCATACACTGATCACATGACTGATCATGCACTTATCACGTGCCTGATCATGCACTGATCCTGTGGCTGATCATGCACTGATCACGTTGCAGATCATGCACTCATCACATGTATGATCGTACACTGATCACGTGGCTGATCATGCACAAATCCCATTGCATATCATGCTCTGATCAGGTTGCTATCATGTACTGATCACGTGGCTGATCATACAGTGATCACGTGACTGACCATGCACTGATTACGTGGCTATCATGCACTGATCACGTGGCTGATCATGCACTGTTAACCTGGCTATAATACACTGATCTCGTGACTGATCATGCATTCTTCACGTGCCTGATCATGCACTGATAACCTGGCTATCATCCACTGATCACGTGAGTGATCATGCACTCTTCACGTGCATGATCATGCACTGATCACTTGTCTTAGCATGCACTAACCATGTTGCTGATCATGCAATGGTCAGGTGGCTATCATGCACTGTTTACCTGGCTGATCATGCACTGATCACATTGGCTGTAATACACTGACCACTTGACTGTGCATGCACTGATCATGTGGATGATTATACACTGATCACGTGACTGATCATGCACTGATCATGTGTCTGATCATGCACTGATAAAGTGCATGATCATGCACTGATCACGTGGCTGAGCATACAGTGATTACATGACTGATCATGCACTAATCACGTTGTGGATCATGCACTGATCACGTGACTGAACATGCACTAGTCACGTGGCTATCATGCACTGATCACGTGGCTGATCATACACTGATCACGTGCCTGATCATGCACTGATCACGTGCCTCATCATGCACTGATTGTGTAACTTCACATGCAGTGATCTCGTGTCTGAATTGTGCTGATCATGTAACTAATCAAGAACTGATCATGTGGCTATAATGCACTGATCACATGACTGCGCACGCACTGAAAATATGGATGACCATTACACTGATCACGTCACTGATCACGCACTGATCACGTGACTGATCATGCACTGATCACGTGGCTGATCATGCCACTGATCACGAAGCTGATAATACTCTGATCACGTGAGTGTGCATGCACTGATCACGTGGCTGATCATGCACTGATCACGTGGGTGATCATGAACTGATCACGTGGCTTATCATACACTGCCCTCCTGGCTGATCATGCACTAATCACGTTGTGGATGATGCACTGGTCACGTGGCTGATCATACACTGATCAGTGGGTTATCATGAACTTGATCACGTGGCTGATCATACACTGATCACATGAATGATCGTGCACTAATCACGTTGAGGATCATGCACTGGTCACGTGGCTGATCAGGAACTGATCACGTGGCTGATCATACTCTGAACACGAAGCTGAAATACACTGATCACGTGACTGCATGCACTGACCACATGGCTATCATGCACTGATCACGTGTCTTATCATGCACTGATCATGTGACTGTGCATTAACTGAACACATACCTGTTCATGCACTGTTTACGTGGCTATAATGCACTGATCACGTGGCTGATCATGCATTGGTCATGTGACTGATCATGCACTGATCACATGACGGTGCATGAACTGATCACGTGGATATTATACACTGATCAAGTGACAAATCATGCACTGATCACGTGACTGACCATGCACTAGAACACGTCGCTATCATGCACTGATCACGTGGCTGTTCATTACAGTGGTCACGTGACTGATTCATGCCACTGATCACGTGCCTGATCATGCACTGATCACGAAGCTGATCATATTCCAATCACGTCAGTGGGCATGCCACTGATCACGTGGCTGATCATGCACTGATCACGTGGATGATCATACACTGCTCACGTGGCTGATCATGCACTAATCACGTTGTGGATGATGCACTGATCACGTGGCTGATCATTACACTGATCACGTGGGTGAAACATAACTGATCACGTGGCTGATCATACCTGATCACATGATTGATCATGCACTAATCACGTTGTGATCATGCACTGATCACGTGGCTGATCAGGCACTGATCATGTGGCTGATCCATACTTTGAAACACGAAGCTGAAAATACACTGATCACGTGACTGCATGCACTGATCACATGGCTATCATGCACTGATCACGTGTCTATCATTCACTGATCACCTGACTTGCGCATTAACTGAACACATACCTGTTCATGCACTGTTTACGTGGGCTATCATGCATTGATCACGTTGCAGATCATGCATCATCACGTGGCTGATCATTACAATTGATCACGTGGCTGATCATGCACTGATCACATATATGATCGTACACTGATCACGTGGCTGATCATGCACAAATCCCATTGCATATCATGCTCTGATCAGGCTGCTATCATGTACTGATCACGTGGCTGATCGTACAGTGATCACGTGACTGATCATGCACTGATTACGTGGCTATCATGCACTGATCACGTGGCTGATCATGCACTGTTTAATTTGGCTATAATACACTGATCTCGTGACTGATCATGCATTCTTCACGTGCCTGATCATGCACTGATCACGTGGCTGATCTTGCACTGATCACGTGGCTGATCATTACACTGATCACGTGGCTGATCATGCAATGATCACGTGGCTGATCATGGCACTGATCACGTGGGGGATCATGAACTGATCACGTGGCTGCTCATACACTGATCACGTGGCTGATCATGCACTAATCACATTGTGGATGATGCACTGATCACGTGGCTGAGCATACACTGATCACGTGGCTGATCTTGCACTTAACACGTGGCTGATCATACAGAGATTACATAACTGATCATGCACTAATTCACGTTGTGGATCATGCACTGATCACGTGACTGATCATGCACTAGTCACGTGGCTATCATGCACTGATCACATGGCTGAAACATACACTGATTACGTGACTGATCATGCACTGATCACGTGCCTGATCATGCACTGATTTTTTAAATTAGCATGCAGTTATCTTCGTGCCTGAATTGTGCTTATCATGTGACTAATCAAGAACTGATCACGTGGCTTGTAATGCACTGATCACGTGACTGTGCACACACTGAAATATGGATATCATACACTGATCACTCCACTGATCACGCACTGATCACGTGACTGATCATGCACTGATCACGTGGCTGATCATTGCACTGAACACGAAGCTGATCATACTCTGATTCACGTGAGTGTGCATGCACTGTCACGTGGCTGATCATGCACTAATCACATTGTGGATGATGCACTGATCACATGGCTAATCATACACTGATCACGTGACTGATCATGAACTAATCACGTTGTGGATCATGCACTATCATGTGGCCTGATGATACACTGATCACGTGGCTGATCAGGCACTGATCACGTGGCTGATCATACTCTGAGCCACGAAGCTGAAAATACACTGATCCAGAGACTTGCATGCACTGATCCTTGACTGCGCATGCACTGATCACGTGGATGATAATACGCTGATCACTTGACTGCTTATGCACTAAAAATGGCTGATCATGCACTGATCACATGACTGATCATGCACTGATCACTTGACTGATCATGCACTCATTAATCATGTGCTGGTCACCGTGGCTATCATGCACTGATCACTTGGCTGATCATACACTGATCACGTGACTGATCATGCATAGATCACGTGACTTATCATGCACTGATCACTTGATTGTGCATGCCAATAATCACGTGGATGATCACGCATTTATCACGTGGCTGATCATGCACTAATCACATGGCGGAACATGAACTGATCACGTGACTTAGCATGCAGTGATCTCGTGTCTGAATGGTGCTGATCATTGACTAAATCAAGAACTGATCACGTGGCCTATAATGCACTGATCACGTGACTGCGCATGCACTGATCATGTGGATGATCATACACTGAATGACGTTACTGATCAGGCACTGATCACGTGACTGATCATTCACTGATCACGTGGCTATTATGCACTGATCACGGGACTGCACATGCAGTGTTTCACGTAATTGTAGACCAATGATCACGTGGCTATCATGCACTGATCACGTGTCTATCATGCACTGAACACGTGGCTGATCAAACACTGATTCACGTGGCTGATCATGCACTGATCACGTGGCTGATCATGCACTAATCACTTTGTGGATCATGCACTGATACGTGGCGGATCATACACTGATCACATGGACTGATCATGCACTGATCACGTGCCTGATCATGCACTGATCCCGTGGCTATCATGCACTGATCACCGTTGCAGATCATGCACTCATCACGTGGCTGATCATACAATGATCACGTGGCTGATCATGCACTGATCACATGTCTGATCGTACACTGATCACGTGGCTGATCATGCACAAAATCCCATTGCATATCATGCTCTGATCAGGTTGCTATCATGTACTGATCACGTGGCTGATCATACAGTGATCACGTGACTGACCATGCACTGATAACGTGGCTATCATGCACTGATCACGTGGCTGATCATGCACTGTTAACCTTTCTATAATACACTGATCTCGTGACTGATCATGCACTCTTCACGTGGCTGATCATGCACTGATCACGTGGCTGATCATGCACTAATCACGTTGTGGATGATGCACTGATCACCTGGCTGATCATACCCTGATCACGTGGGTGATCATGAACTGATCACGTGGCTGATCATACACTGATCACATGATTGATCATGCACTAATCACGTTGTGGATCATGCACTGATCACGTGGCTGATCAGGCACTGATCATGTGGCTGATCATACTCTGAACACGAAGCTGAAAATACACTGATCACGTGACTGCATGCATGATTCACATGGCTATCATGCACTGATCACGTGTCTATCATGCACTGATCACGTGACTGCGCATTAACTGAACACATACCTGTTCATGCACTGTTTACGTGGCTATCATGCACTGATCACGTGGCTGATCATGCATTGGTCACATGACTGATCATGCACTGATCACGTTGCGTATCATGCACTGATCACAATGACGGGCGCATGAACTGATCACGTGGATATTATACACTGATCAAGTGACAAATCATGCACTACTCACGTGACTGATCATGCACTGATCACGTGGCTATCATGCACTGATCACGTGACTGATCATGCACTAGACACGTCGCTATCATGCACTGATCACGTGCTGTTCATACAGTGATCACGTGACTGATCATGCACTTGATCACGTGCCTGATCATGCACTGATCACGAAGCTGATCATACTCCAATCATGTGAGTGTGCCTGCACTGATCACGTGGGCTGATCATGCACTAATCACGTTGTGGATGATGCACTGATCACGTGGCTGATCATACACTGATCACATGACTGATCATGAACTAATCACGTTGTGGATCATGCACTGATCACGTGGCTGTTCTTGCACTTATCACGTGGCTGATCATACAGTGATTACATGGACTGATCATGCACTAATCACGTTGTGGATCATGCACTGATCACATGAATGTGCATGCATTGATCATGTTGGGCTGATCATGCACTGATCACGTGGCTGTTCATGGCACTGATCACGAAGCTGATCATACACTGATCACAGGGACTGTGCATGCACTGATCATGTGGCTGATCATGCACTGATCATGTGGCTGATCATGCACTGATTAATCATATGCTGGTCACGTGGCTATCATGCACTGATCACTTGGCTGATCATACACTGATCACGTGACTGATTATGCATAGATCACGTGACTATCATGCACTGATCACTTGATTGTGCATGCAGTAATCACGTGGATGATCACGCATTTATCACGTGGCTGATCATGCACTAATCACATGGCGGAACATGAACTGATCACGTGACTTAGCATGCAGTGATCTCGTGTCTGAATGGTGCTGATCATGTGACTAATCAAGAACTGATCACGTGGCTATAATGCACTGATCACGTGACTGCGCATGCACTGATCATGTGGATGATCATACACTGATGACGTTACTGATCAGGCACTGATCACGTGACTGATCATTCACTGATCACGTGGCTATTATGCACTGATCACGGGACTGCACATGCAGTGTTCACGTAATTGTAGACAATGATCAGGTGTCTATCATGCACTGATCACGTGTCTATCATGCACTGAACACGTGGCTGATCAAACACTGATCACGTGCTGATCATGCACCGATCACGTGGCTGATCATGCACTAATCACTTTGTG
The DNA here is from genome assembly GCF_002263795.3 of Bos taurus. Classification (NCBI taxonomy): domain Eukaryota; kingdom Metazoa; phylum Chordata; class Mammalia; order Artiodactyla; family Bovidae; genus Bos; species Bos taurus. The sequence continues at coordinate 184,050 of NW_020191415.1, forward strand.
GATCATGCACTGATACGTGGCGGATCATACAGTGATCACATGACTGATCATGCACTGATCACGTGCCTGATCATGCACTGATCCCGTGGCTGATCATGCACTGATCACGTTGCAGATCATGCACTCATCACGTGGCTGATCATACAATGATCACGTGGCTGATCATGCACTGATCACATGTCTGATCGTACACTGATCACGTGGCTGATCATGCACATATCCCATTGCATATCATGCTCTGATCAGGTTGCTATCATGTACTGATCACGTGGCTGATCATACAGTGATCACGTGACTGACCATGCACTGATTACGTGGCTATCATGAACTTATCACGTGGCTGATCATGCACTGTAACCTGCTATAATACACTGATCTCGTGACTGATCATGCATTCTTCACGTGGCTGATCATGCACTGATCACGTGGCTGATCATGCACTA